>NC_054537.1:54877644-55165144 GCF_017654505.1 Polyodon spathula
ATAGCACTCCAAACTTATCTAGAGATCTCTGTTTATGTAAGAAGTGTATTGTGCCGGTATGTAAAATAAAGCATGTTTAAATCAGCTGAATTTGAAAAATTACTTTCCTTTGATCAAGCTCTGCATTTGCTTAGCAACATGGCATGACTTGCAACAATGCATTTTGCCCGCTCATTCTGTTGGGTTTGAATGAATGCAAGATACTGTAGTTACCAAAATTAGATGCGTTAAAAAATATTCACGAGCATTGTCTCAACACGTTGTGTGTGTATATATAATCTGTCTTGAATTTATTCAAATCCAATTAACAAAAACACTATGTACTTTGCGCTGTTCCATATTGCACCCTGTGATAAACAGATGTGGAGCTTGACATGTGACAAGTAATTCAGCCATCTTCATTTGTAAAATAACCAGTACTTGATAATAGTTCATGAGGTATCCTTTATCTATATCAGGGGTCGGCAACCAATGGTACGCAAGATGATTTCGTATGGCACTAACACTGCTAATCCAATTAAGGGCACGTAAAGGTCTAAAGAAAATATTTTGTAATTTACATATACCAATAATGTGTTACATTCACAAAGACGTATAGCATATATAATTTAAATAGATAATACTTGTTCCCTTTCAACTCGAAAATAACCATCAACGTATGGGATATTGCCGTCAGGCGGTAGGATTGGCTGAGCTTTATAGCAAAGCTGCCGATAGGCCTCCGCACGAGTTGACGTGTAAGCCCGCCCCCCTGGGAGCTTACTATACGCAGCGCGCGGGGACTCTCTTCCTCTTTTGCCTTCAGCCTTTGTAGGACTCTGAGCATGTAAGTTCTCTCTGTGAGATTTACTTTTCACTGATTGTACTCGACAGCCTTGAGCTTGAGAATGACTCGAACTCTTCGCCCGAGCGGGGAAGAACTGCAAATAAAGTCACAACTGAGGAAACTCGTGATCTATATATTATCTATATATATGATATTATATATAATATATAAGATGGATGAAAGTGCTACCTTTCACGATATTTTGCTTCGGCATCGCGTTCACGGGGAGACCCCCGAAAGCCGTTGCCCCTCTGTCTTCCTTCTTCTTTCATATTTAAACCATCATAATATATATATATATATATATATATATATATATATATATATATATATATATATATATATATATATATATATTATATATATTTTGTTGGGTTTTTGCATGTCTATTCTCCCTAACAGGTATTGAATAGAATTTAGAGGACACTTTGCGCGCCTGTAAGGCCACGCAATTTGCAGCCTCAGTCTTGCTTCTCACCAGACCCGGAGTTTAACCTGCTACTTGCAGCCACTCTTAAAACTACCACCCGCTGATTGTGTTCATCTCACAGCATGGTCGCTGTCTTCGGTAGCTATGCTACTAATATCTGCACTCAGTGCGGCTGCAGTTCCTCAAAAAAAAAAAAAAAAAAAAACTTTTTCCCATACAAATACATAAGAAAGACTATCGCCAATGACAACTTTCATTGCCCCTTACCAACAGATAAGTATAGCACAACTCCATTGTCTTTTAAGACCAAGACACTGTACTAGCACTTAGCGTCTCCGCTCTGCGGGTCAGCTGACACTTCTGCGTCTAATGCATAGCATTTTTACGCTCAGTACACGCGCTTCGGCGTTTCCAGTGTCAGCGCCTTGGCGCTTTGGTGTAGCGCTTCGGCTCTGTGCTTCGTGTCTCCGCACTTGGGGCTTGGTGCACGCACCTCGATACTGAGTTGGAGGTGTTGGACACCAATGACCCCTTGTGGTCACTGGTGGAGCGAGCAACTCGCCACCTAGGGGTTGAGTGGCCAGCCGTAGAATTGCCTTGGCGGTCACTGTTTGAGTCGCTGTCTGTGCGATCTCCACAGCCCAGGATGCTCCCAGCCTTCCTGGACTTTATTAAGGAGGTGCAATCCACCTGGCGGGCCCCAGCCTCTTCACCGGCAACTTTGCGGAAAGCTTCCACGTTTGCCATGCAGGGAGCGAGTGAGGCGGGACTGGCGTCCTTTCCACAAGTCGATGTCGCCTTCGCGGCCCTAGTCAAGACACCGACACTCTCGGGCCTAACTAAGGACCCTGCATGTCCTAATAGACAGTGCAGGACTACGGAGGTCCATTTAAAAAAGGGCTATGCAGCGGCTACAGAGGCAGTTAGACTGTCCAACATGGCCAGCCTCCTCTCAGTCTACTAGGCGCCGCTGGTGAAGGATCTCCCAGAGCATCTTTCGGCGTCTCTGAGGGTTCGGAATTGGTGCTGGTCGCTCAATTCCTCGTCAAGATAGCCCAGCTAAACGCTCAGACCCAGGGCAGGAGTACTGAGTTACTAGTAGTTGCCAGAAGGCAGCTCTGGCTCTCGCAGGCGAGAGTCCAAGAGCCTGACAAGGCCCAGTTACTAGACGCTCCCATCACACCGGGGCACACGTTTGGCCTAGCGGTGGAGGAGATGCTACAGCGCTCTGCTAAAGCTTGGAAGGCATCTCAGCAAATGGCGAAGATGTGGCCGCATAAGCCCTTCCAGCCTAAGCGCCAACAGGAGCATCAATGGCATAGAATGCCACCACAGCACCTACCTCGGCCGCGGGGTGCTAAGACACCTCCTTCAGCTGCAGCAGCGCGCAGTCAGCCTCCATTTTCAGGACCGCAGCGCGGAGAGTGGCGCAGTAAGGGAGGTGGCAGACCATGTCCCCGTGTTTCTGGCCAGCCCCTTCGCGAACGAACGTAGCCAAAAAAGCCCTGAAATCTTCAGGCAGCCGTCAACCCACCCCTACACTGTCCTACAGCTCCAGTTCTGGCAACAATGCACCAACGACATCTGGGTGCGGAAGACTATATCCACCGGGTACACCCTTCAGTTCCGGTTAAAACCTCCCCCCTTCAGGAGGGTGGTAGTAACTGTAGTGAAGGACTCGGTTCAGTCCTCAGCTCTGAATGTGGAAAAACAGGCATTGCTCAGGAAGTGTGCCATTCAACAAGTAGACCCTGCTTTGTTCGACCAGGGATTCTATTCCAAATACTTCCTAGTGCCCAAGAAGGACGGCAGGTTCTGCCCTATTTTAGATCTGCGAGTACTGAACAAATACCTGTGGGTATTATCGTTCAGGATGCTTACGCACAGGCACGTCATCCAGTCTGTCCAACTCGGCGACTGGTTTACCACCGTGGACCTGACAGATGCGTACTTTCACGTTCCCATCTGCCCGGGTCACAGGAAGTATCTGCGCTTCGCATTTCAGAGCAGGGTGTAAGAGTTTGGTGTCCTCCCATTTGGTCTGTCACTAGCTCCTCGAACCTTTTCGAAGTGTATGGACGCTATTCTGGCTCCTCTGAGGGCCCAGGGCGTCCGACTGCTGAACTATCTAGACGACTGGCTCGTCTGCGCGCAGTCAAAGGAGCAGCTGGCACAGCACACAGTGATGGTTACAAACCATCTTCGGCGGCTAGGTCTGAAGATCAATTCAGAAAAGAGCCACCTCGTGCCAAGCCAACAGATCAAATTTTTGGGTCTACATCTGGACTCAGTGTCGACACAAAGAGTTGCCTCCCTGGAGCGGTGCCTCTCCCTATTCAGGTTGAGAGAAACAGTCAGCATGGGGCTGTGCCAACGCATGCTGGGGTTGATGGCTGCCGCCTCACAAGCCCTTCCTTTGGGTTTATTACACCAGAGACCTCTACAGGCCTGGTTCAATGCCTTCGCGTTGCATCTGCGGAGAGACAAACACCGCAGGTTGACAGTATCCCAGACCTGCTGGGAAGCATTACGCCGGTGGAAAGTTCCATCGAACATCTGCCAGGGCGTGCGATTGGGTCCCATCTTCCGGAGGGAGGTGATTACGACCGACGCCTCCAACCAAGGTTGGGGAGCAGTCTGGAACGGCTCAGGGACCCGCGGAGTGTGGTCAGGACCCTGGAGATCAGCCCACATCAACGCTATGGAGCTCAGAGCAGTGGACCTTGCCCTTCGGCACTTCTTGCCAGTACTTCTAGGCAAGCACATGTTGGTGCGGTCAGACAACACCACGGTTGTGGCGTATATCAACTGCCAGGGCGGCCTACGGTCCCTTTGCCTTTACCGGATGATAGCACGGCTGTTGCTATGGGCACAGCCGCGCTTGACCTCTCTGCACGAGGTTCACCTACCGGGCAGAGCCAATTATGCAGAGGATCTCCTAACCAGGGGAGGCCCTCTTGCAGGGGAATGGCGTCTCCACCCCCAGGTGGTAGAACGCATCTGGGAATGGTTTGGCAGGGCACAAGTGGATCTCTTCGCTTCGCGAGAGACCACGCATTGCCTCCTATGGTTCTCGGTGAGGGACCTCGACAGCCCCCCTAGGAGTCGATGCACTGGCTCACGAATGGCCGCCAGGACTCCTATATGCTTTTCCACTGATCCCGATGCTCCTCACCTTCTTGGGGAAGGTCAGGGTAGAGCAAGCGTCAGTGATACTGGTCGCTCCTCGGTGGCCTCGGAGGATATGGTTCCTGAGCTTGGTGCAGCTGCTACATGGTCAGCCCCTGGAGCTTCCCCTGCGAGCAGACCTATTGTCCCAGGCCGAAGGACGGCTTTGGCACCCGAACCCCAAGCTCATGCAGCTATGGACTTGGCCCCTGAACGGGAGCGCATGTCAGCCTTAGGGCTTTCGACGGTGGTGATTTCGACCATTCAGAGTGCTAGGGTGCCCTCTACTAGGTCGCAGTATGCGTACAAGTGGCAGTTGTTCCAGGATTGGTGTCTGGTGGGGGGCCATGACCCAATCTCTTGTCCTATGGCAGTGATATTACAATTTCTTCAGAAACTGTTAGATGAAGGGAAGTCTCCCGCTACACTTAAAGTGTATTTAGCCGCCATATCGGCTTGCCATGTACGAATTGACGGATTATCACCAGGTTGCCATTTTCTGGCATCTCAGTTCCTTAAAGGAGCAAGACGCTTGCGACCTCCAAGAACGACCAGCTTACCGTCATGGAGCTTTGGCGTGGTGCTAGAAGCCCTTACCAAGGCACCATTCGAGCCTCTCCACACAGTGGATATGAAGCTCATGTCTAAACAGAACAACTGTTCATATGCCACGGTTCTAAGACCTTGGGTCAGCTGTTGTCAAAACAACGCCTTTCCCACTGGATAGTGGATGCTATTAAATTAGCCTATGAGTCTGCAGGCCTTCCACCACCAGGGCAGTTGAAGGCGTGTTCCACTAGGGGTATGGCAACGTCCTGGGCCCTCTTTAGAAGGGTGCCAGTGTATTACATTTGTGCGGCAGCCAGTTGGGCTACACCGCATACTTTTATGAGGTTCTACCGATTAGACGTGCTGGATTCCTCTGCACCATTATTTGGAGCATCTGTACTACACTCTATGGCACCTCAGGATGCCAATATTATGTTTAATACCCCACCTTAGGACAGGTGTCATTGTGAGCACAGATGCTGAGGCGCAGCTCCGCATATGGCTAGATGCATTGCCTACCCAGTTGCGTAATGACGTAAGTCTGTCCTACTGCCGAGAATCCTCCCTCGCGACGGCTTGGGTACACTGTTCCCATACCTTGATGGTTATTTTCGAATTGAAAGGGAACGATAGGTTGCAGATGCAACCCTGGTTCCCTGAAAGAGAAAATAACCATCAAGCTGCGAGGTCGCTCCGGAAGCCTTCAAGGCCTGAAGAGCAAAAGAGGAAGAGAGTCTCCGCGCGCTGCATATAGTAAGCTCCCAGGGGAGCTCACACGGAGGCCTATCGGCAGCTTTGTTATAAAGCTCAGCCAATCCTACTGCCTGACGGCAATATTCCATACGTTGATGGTTATTTTCTTTTTCAGGGAACCAGGGTTGCATCCACAACATATCGTTTTATACGTTTGTATTAATTCATCCATTTATTGATCCATCGACTGTAAAGTGAGGGGATATTTTATAATTACTCGTGCACACAACATACTGCGTTTTACGTTGTGTGTGCCGCATTGCGTGATATTTTACAACGCTGTAAAACATGTTCATAAGTAAAGATAAGAAGTTGGTGGGTTATTTTCGCAAAATGTCTGCTCCCAAGAAAGCAAAAATAGATGTCCGTTTATTTCCGCCTTCTTGGACAGACGAATTTGGAGTTCTTCAAAAGAGGGACCGTGCTGTTTGTGCTTTCTTTTGTGAAACTGTTGTTTGTCGCACATCAAGTGTTCAACGACATTTTCAAATGAAGTATGAAAAATCCATTCCTGACAAAGTTGACAAGATTGAAGCAATCAAAAAAGCTGTGGTGGGATACGAGAAGCAAAGCACTGTTTTTCAACGCTTTATAATAAGTAAAAACGAAGACACAGAAGCAAATTACAAAATTGCACACTGCATTGCAAAAAATGGAGAGCCGTTTACAAATGGGGAATATGTAAAATAAGCTTTCCTCAGCAGTTCAGAGGTCCTGTTCAATGATTTGCAAATAAATATGTGATCGTATCTAGAATAAAATAACTGCTTGTCTCTGCCAGAATAGTTGAGAGACTAGCTCGTAATAATGAAAAGCAGACAATTGCATTAAAAGACGCCGCAGTGTTGTGGGATACGAGAAGCAAAGCACTGTTTTTCAACGCTTTAATATAAGTAAAAACGAAGACACAGAAGCAAATTACAAAATTGCACACTGCATTGCAAAAAATGGAGAGCCGTTTACAAATGGGGAGTATGTAAAAGAAGCTTTCCTCAGCAGTTCAGAGGTCCTGTTCAATGATTTGCAAATAAATATGTGATCGTATCTAGAATAAAATAACTGCTTGTCTCTGCCAGAATAGTTGAGAGACTAGCTCGTAATAATGAAAAGCAGACAATTGCATTAAAAGACGCCGCAGTGTTAAGCATTGCAATTCATGAGAGTGTGGATATAAATAATATACCACGTTTGGCAATTGTTGCAAGGTACTGTACTTCTGATGAAATTCGAGAGGAACTTTGTTGCCTAAAAAGGCTGCATGGCACAACAAAAGGGGAAGATACAATGGAAGGGATATGTAAAGCTACTTCACAACGGCCAACAACAGTCAAATTTCACTGTATCATCCATCAAGAAAACCTGTGTGTTAAAATTTCTGATTCGGAGCTAAACGATATGATGAATACAGTAGTGTGAATTGTGAATTTCCTTGTTGCTCGATCTGCTTTGACTACCAAAGTTTAAAACACTGCTACAGGAGATGGACCGTGCTTTTAACGACATTCCACTTAACAGCAATGTTCGGTGCCTAAGTCGTGGCAAGGTTTTGGTGCGGTACATGAACTGTTTTGATGCAATCAAGCTCTTTTTGACAGAAAAAGGGCAAAACTACCCCAAACTGGATGATGACAAATGGCTGTGGAAGCTCCTGTTCCTAACTGACATCACCGCTCACCTAAACAAAATCAACCTCCGTTTCCTGGGTGCAGGGCAAACTCTTCTGGATCTTTAGAAACATGGAAGGCATTTGTTGCAAAACTAGGACTTTTTTTTTTTTTTCTCGGGATATTCAAACTTTGACTTTCAGCTACTTCCAACATCTAAAAGATCTATTGACATGTTGCACTGTCAGTGTCGATGAGATTGGAATGTACATGCAAGCGTTGGAATCCGAATTTTGACAGATTTCAAAATTTCCAGTAATTTGGGCCAATGTTTTCTAATTAAACCTGACCAATTCAACGAGAAGGACTTGAATGTGTCTGTATTTCAGTGGATGGGTATTGAAGATTTTGAAATGCAGTTAAAATAACTCAGATTTGTGGTCATCAAAGTTTAGGAATCTGCGGCGTGCACTTGAAGCTACTGAGAGAGATCAAGGGGCCTCTATTCTGACCTGCTGGACGTCCCTGCCTGTGAAATTGAACAGTTTGAAGAAAGCTGCGTTTGTAATGCTTTCAGCATTTGGATCCACATACCTGTCTGAACACATTTTTACACATGAAATCAGTCCTCAGTCCCACTTGGTGCCAGTTAACAACTGATCGTTCAGAAGCCTGTGTGCCGCTCAAAGTATCCAAATACGTGTCGGATATTGTAAAAGTCAGCAAGGAAAAGCATGGATAAGGATCACATTAAACTGGTAAGTTTGCCTTTTAATTTAATTTTAAAGTGATGTGCCTTAAATGCATTTTAAAGCCCTTTATTTACTTTGTATGTCACTTTGTGTACATATTTTTGTAAAATAACAATGTATATATATATATATATATATATATATATATATATATATATATATATATATATATATAGTTTTATACTTTTGAATGCTAAAATGTATTACTAGCACGCAAAACCTTAAATTAGAGTGAATAAAACGAGATCTAGTACGTCACTTTGGAAAGGTTGCTGACCCCAGATCTATATCTCGGTTTATGACACAAGACCCATGCACACTTACCTTTGGAAGGGCATGCCTGAAGACACTCATGCTTAGTATTGAACCGGTTTTCATTACCAGCGCAGCCTCCATACAAGAATGGGACACACAAACGAGTGCTTTTATTATAAAACCACTTTATCTTCTGAAATCCTCTGCAAAGGTTACCAAGATCCCTCTTCAGAAAACATTGAAATTCTGTAAATGTTAGATAAAATGCATCTCTTAATAACTGTTGATAGGGGAAGAGAATTACCAGTACAGTCAAACAAATATCTTCCAAACTAATTGGGACCAGGGGGTATAAAACTGATTTTTGTCAGATAATAAAATCATGAAAATAGTAGAAAATATAATATTACAATCATAGTAACTTTTAAATGTAGTCAGTAATGTACAGTTAATGCCAGCATGTTAGCAAATTTTCTTAAGAAATCAAAATGTAACAAGCTTCTGGTGACTAAAATTATTAATTGGTGATGGCGTGAAACAAAGAGTTGGAAAATAGAAGTTATTAAAACATGCAATGTTCCTGTGAGAGAATAACTGTACAAAGTGGCTATATTTATAAGTTGTGTTTTTTGATTGGTTATTCGTGTTACATTTGAACTTATTTTGCAGGAACCTTTGAGAACCAATCATATCCTCTATACTCTACTTACTTATAGCAGATGTTGTCAATTTTGTTTCTTCATCTTTTCTTAAATGAATTTTACTCATCAGTTCCAAATCCTCATATTCAGTAGAAAATGTACTGTTCAATAAATAAGACAAGATATGAGTGCTCATTTGGTCAAGTGGGCCATTGTTCCTGATTCACATGTTATCTACTGTATGTAGCAATGTTTAAAAGATTTGCTGGTGACAGTACTTGAGTTACAATACAGCTTGACATATATGAACCACAATTATTTTTAAATTAAAGGGAATATAGCTAATTATGTTTTTTCATAAAACTGTCATATACACATGTGCAATTCTGAAAGAATAATGAAATAATTGAAATTATAACTGGTACTTTATTGGGTTATTGAACTACTCCATATCATTGCAAAAGGAGGTATTTTCTCCTCACCTTTGTTGTCATTAACCAACCTGACATGTTTGCAATCCGTTACATGCTTTAAAACAAAGATACTGCAGATGTTACATTTTCTCTTTAAGACAGTATGGCACCAGATCAGTTTTTAAATTATTTATAAATTATAGCATTTACTTCTTTAAAAAAAAAAAAAATGCACATACTGTATAAGACCATCACAGCACATACAAGAACACAAAAGATAAGATCAATGGAATTATTTCATTAGCTCTTCAGGTTCAGTGTTTTGTTTACTTTTAGAATAAAAGATTATTGTTAGATTTAAACACAATTCAGTATGATTACACTTTCTCTGGTTGTTATGGCTCAATGGATTTAGGATGGTGTAAAAAAGAGCACTTTACTGATTCTATCCCATTCCGTTAGTCTCTTCCATTTGGTAAAAGTTTTGGAAAGTTTACCTTTCTGGTGCGGGCATGAGCACTTCATCACCTTGTTCCTTTTCATGCAAATTGAACATTTCACACTTCCTCTGAAGGATTTTAGGAGGGTAATTATTGATTTTATCTGCAAAATAAAGTATATATATTATGATCTTAGTCTTCAATAGAAAGAAAAACACATTCAAATCACCTTTAATATGAACAAGCTGAGAAGTCAAACTAGGCTATTAATTGTATGCATTAATTCACAACAAGAAAAGCTGCCTTTTTAATTCATAACAAGGACAAAAGAAAGGCAATACTAATAATTGCAGATAACATGTAAATGGTTTAGTTAGCTCAAACACAACAGATTCTATATTAAAATCACCCTGTCAGATTGTTATAGATTGCTACTGGGTGATTGCTGTCTTGCGTTGAGTAATTAACATGTATTCCATTTAATGAATACCAAACAATGCAAAGGAATGTGCATCTGCACACCCTTATTGTAGCCCCATACATGTTAAGCCCATTAAATTATACTACTTGTGCACAGTGTTTTACTGCATGTAATTTTCTTGGAATGTTCTTACTACTACTTACTTTAATTTATACACTACATCATACAATAGTTATTTTTAGCTATTTATATTTTCATAGTTAACGCTTTTGAGAATACCAATCTAATAGTAGATGTACTGATGTTGAGAATTACACTCACTTGCCACGAGGCTGAAGAAAGCATGTGTAAACTTCAGTGCATAATCCATATCCATGTCAAGAACTTTCCCAAGATGACATGAGTGGTGACTAAAAGGAAAACTAGCAAGCTGTTCCACCTCAGTGTCATTGAAAGGACCACCAAAGGTCAATGTAAAAATAGTAAATCCTTGACACTTAGCGTTCAGTGCTATTTCAGCCAGCTTCCTCTTGTCCCAAAAACTAGTGTCTCCTCCAAGTATGGCGAATATAACTTTAGTGCTTCTGGCTTTTGACACCTTTGAAAACAAGTTGTTAATGGTCCACTCCACAGCATGCCCAACTCCAGAATCGCTTTGTAGATGGTGCAAGGATTCCTTGATGTGTCTTTTCATTTGACTCTTTCTGCTATAGGTAACGAAATCAAACTCCAGCTTGACAGGGTTTTGTTCTTCTCTGTTAGTATATCCTGAGGAAGCGTGCTGGACAAGTGCAACCCGAGCCCCAGGATCTGAGGTTCTTGGCTGGTTGGTAATAACAAACTGATCCAGCACTGAGTGTAGAAACTCCTTGGACCTTTCAAAGATATCGCTGCTCACAGTGCGTGAGCTATCAAGAAGAAATGCCACATCCATATCCATCTGTACAGGAGAAGGCTGGATCTTTATTTCGGGACAAGTTGGGCTTGGATTGCAAGTATCTAGAAGCAGAAGAAAAAAGAAAAAAGTTTACGCCTTACTGTATTTTTAATATCTTTACTAGTTGATAAACTGTATTTCTTTAAAATGAACTGTAACAAATAATATACAAAACACGGTGCTCAAATGTAATGGCAGGGTTCTAGTTTGAAAAACCACTTGAACTGTGCTTTTTTTCACTGTACAGTATATTGCCACCAGAATGTCCTTATGTTAATAATAACACTTATTGCGTTCAGTGGGTGTATTTTTTAAGGAAGTAATTAGCTGGCAAAGTGATTTATTTATGTCACTTAACCAGGATAACAAGTGGGATAACGTTTCACGGGTCAAGATCCGGGGATGGACTAAAAGGTTGTTACTTGGAGAGGTAGTTTGAGGAGTGACCTCAGTGGATAGGATAGGAAAGGAAAAAGGTTCTCAGTGGAGAGTGCGGCCTCGGGAACCAGAAAACACATAAGCTAGATTGGCTCGGCAGAGCCCACGACAGGCTCTGCGGAGTGGCAGTCATGTAGGAGGAATAGGCTTATGTGCTGAAGAACCTGGAAAAGGAATGATAGAATAGGGAGCTGTAAATAGAGCCCAATCTCAATTGGAGTAAGATAAAGAGCAGGAGCTGCTAAAGGATAGAGTGTGTGGCCGGGGGTCCACCCTGACTCGGGCAGTGAGAACCCCCCCTCGGTGGAGTTGTGGATGGCGGCGGCCATAGAGGTTGGGAGAAGTGAGCCTCGCTTACCCCCAAAGGTTAGACCCCTTGTTTCTCGCATAGCCCTACACATGTGGGACAAACAAGTTCATGTGCCAATGCATAACATTTATGAAAGGAGGAAAAAAAAACACATACTAGACAAACAAGTGGATTTGTTTGTTTTTTTGGACAAAAGAATGGGTAGAGTGGAATTATGTGTTTACCTGCCGCACAGTGGAGAGGAGCCCCCCCCCCCCCCCCCATTAGGGGGGAAAACCTCTGGTGGAGCTACCTCTCCAGGCATGCTAACAATTTTTTGGTGAGCTGCAGCTATACTGGAAACAGATGTGTGTATGCATGATTCTACTGCTGAGGAGGACCAGCGGCCTAGGCTCTTAATTATATGCTGGTTGATGTTGGCTTTTGCTGCTGAGGTTTGCTGCTCTAATTCTAAAGGAGTGAGGAGTATAGGACTAAGGAGAAAAGGCCCACTTTGGAGACGAGAGAGGCAAGGTGAGTTGAGAACCAATGTCTTGTACTTACTGCATGGGAGAAGCTGGAGAACGGTGGATCCGTAATGAGGAAAGGCTTCTTGCTGTAGATGTATCTAGACACAGCTTCGACAGCTTTATAAATTGACCCTGAGGAAGATGTTCTGTCTTAGAGATGCGAAGCATAATTAGGAAATGAGAATCTGGAACTATGGAGATGTCGTTGGAACGGATGCCGAGAGTAGGGAAGCTGGAAAGGGATGGGACTGTATATTCAGAGCATCTGAGGAATCCAAAGTTAAGTTTAAGCAGTTAAGCACATGACTTCCATGAGTACATCAAAGGGGTTGAAACAGCCTTTTCACAAGATTGATATGAGCGACTGTAGAATATTGGAAGATATAGGAAGTCAAGATGGGCAAGTGGGAGGGGAGCTCTTAGATATGCCACAGAGCATCAGGCGGATTGCTGGGATGGCCAGAAGAATATTGACATGAGAGGGTAATGGAACTGAATTCTGGAGATGTAAGCTTTGACTGTGGAAGCAGAGAGGTGTAGAATGTCTCGTGCGTGGATGATAAAGGCTAGGATCCAGTCTTCTTAAATGGAACTGGCTGAATTTGGGTGTGTTATTTTTGTTTAGTGTTTTTTTTATTTTTTTTTTTGCAGAAGGAGGAGAAAGAAGACCAGTCTGCAGAGTAGGATGATCTTTCTGATTGGGCTAGGGCAGCAGACATGTAATTTCTAGCAGATTGAAGAAGGTTGAAGACAGGAAAACTCACAGGAATACTAGGTGCTGGTATTGCGGAATTAGAGAGGTGCTGGAGATGTAACAGTGTGCGATGAACTGCCATCAGTAGTGGGCAGTGGCCTGCTGTAGACAGCAGAGATCTGCTGAAGTGAGTGAACAAAAACTCATTGTGAGATACAAGTAAATTTAAGCTGCCATGAAGTGCCTCCTTGGGATTGCAGGAGGTTGTTGCACAATTGTCTGTCAACCAGAATTTTGATAGGATGTCAATGTTGGTCTTTAAGGCGATTCACATGGAGCCAAAGATGAGGCTGCTTTCGGGAGAGATGTAGAATGCATTGCTGTGAGGCTGCTGCAAAACCTATTGTCTGAAACGCTGATAAATCGAAGGACATGGTTTCCATACCTGACTGTCCGCTCACATCAAATTCAATGTTAACCTGATTTGAAAATAACTTTTGCAGTGAAAGTACAAGCTAAAATATAGAACTTGTGGTATTATACTGCCACCTGGACATTATGATATAAAACCGTTGGCTTTAGAAAATGCTGCAGGGTAAAATCAATTAGACTGTTGTGATCAATAGTCCAGGTGATTGCACTGTTTATCCTAAATGCTCTGATGCAGTATCATGCCAACACCTGAAATCTGGCGATCTTCTATAATATTGTGGCAAATCTGTGTAGAAAATGAATGACGATGGATTATATTTGGACAGAGGAAAGTTGAATGGGCTGTGGATGCACAGAGTCCGCAGGCGCTGGCTCACAAGCCGATGAAAACTTGGTTAAAAGAGGTATAAAATCAGGGCAAGACCGATCGACAAAATGTTTATCTGCTGATAAGATGGTGGCGACTTTAGCGGCGTATGCTTTATGATACTCGTAGAACACAAAACCCCCGTATCTAACTGAGAGCTCCACGATGTAGAATAAAGTATTGCTCCAGCTTTTGATGGTGGTGTGGAAGTTAATGTCTCGTGACTTGAGTGTAACACTGATATGTTCCCTTTAATTATTTATTTACACCTAATAGAAGGGGCTGTTGAAATCACAGGCGCCTTGTCAGTATAGGCAAGTAAGGCATGGCCTGCTGAGCGTCAGCTATTTGACTATCTATGAAGACATTTAGCATATTCTTTATATATTTATTATTAAATAAAAAATATATTGAATACTTATTGTAGGACAGTTAAGCATCTACATAAGCAAGTTAACATAGGCAGTTGACTTAAATGTCATGAATCCGGCGAGTTGAACTTACTCTCTCCAGTTGTGAAAACGCAGAGGCAGGAAGCTGGAAGACTGCAGTACTGAGGCACAGAGCTCACAGGGCCTCATGAAACTGCCTGGTTACCACGGCAACTTAACACTCCTAGAGAAGGGAGTTGCCGTGGTAACCATGGCATGTGAGGCACCAGTGGAAAGTTGCAGCACAGCAGTGGTTTGTTTTAAAAGTGATGTTATGCAAGTAGGCTTCACGTAATATGTTACAAAGCACGAAACTAGAATGAGAACAAAGCTGGGGTTCCCACGTTGAATTGGGAATTGAAACCAAATTAATATCCTTCCCATTATGATTTTTTTGTGTTGGCTGCTGAATGTAAGTAGCAGTGAATTGCTAAACCAAGAACCCACATGGGGAACAGACGCAAGCGAGATGATTGAGAGATCTATTGCGGAAGCAGGCACTGAGGGAGCAGAGGTAGCAATGGAGTCTGCAAGGAGACGAGAGAGTAACAGAATTGTGTGATTCTGTTATTGAATGACCAGTTGGGGAGGGACTGTACTACTGCTTTAACACTGAACTGCTACGGAGGAGAAAATACCTTTACGAAAATAGCTTTCAAGTCGGACGAGAGAATGAGAAGATGAAGTGTCTGAGCGATAGCTAGAAAGAAAAAACAAACTGAAAACGCTAGACAGCGAGCTGTGTAAGATTCAGACTTAAATAGGAAATAGGAGAAGATTGACAGGGAAAGCAGGGTGGAGCCCCGGATCTTGTCCCCCAAAATACGCACCATAGGCTGTCACAAGTAGAATAACATGCTTACCAGGACTAGCTTCAAATGTGTGACTTACATTCCAATCCAGTGGTGTGCTGCTGAAATTCAGGATGGAGTGTCCGTCTTTAACTACTCTTATGAATACCACAAATACACGTGTTTAAACTGTATCTAGAGAACAACTTACACTGTAAAAAATTAAGAATTAAACATAAAATGAACTGCTTATAGGCAACAGATAATAAGGATGGATATTTACAGAACGCATGATGTGTGCTATCTGCCAACATAGTCCTAAAACACTGGAGAATAAAGAACATACTGGTATTACAGCACAATTTATACAGCACAACTGTGACGGTGAGGCCATCCTCCTATTAAACAGTATTCTGTTGCTCATCCAGTATGACACTGAAAAGCTCTTGGTTGATCTGTGTGTTGGTGCTGGCCTCTCAAACTGACATCGCCCATTTAAACACAAGTTTCATAAGTGTCCCTGTGACAAAGTGCCTGCCCTTGTGTGTATTTTCTGTTATATGTTGCGTGTTGTGTGTTAATGTTGGTGTATAGTCATTGGTACACGGGATATAAACGGGTCTGTGTAACACAAGTGTTTAAAATGTATATTTGTATTTAGGCACGAGGATTGCACAGCACTTCACGTGCAAGTAAAAAGTAATAATATGTGAGCACAGGGAATTGCACTTTATTAATTCACGTGCAGTTGTACTGAGACTCCAATTGAATGACTGATTAGCAGTCGAGTCTTGGTACAGCTGCATAAAAGCAGCATGTTTTCACATACGTGGGGTTGTATATTCGGTGAGTGGAGAACGGGATTGGAGATGGAGGTAAAAGTAATAATTGTGATAAGTAAGAGGAAAAATATCTGCTCACCGTCTTTTGTCTGTATAGTCTGTTTTGTTTGTCTATTTATTTTGGCGAATGTGCCGTGTCCTGTATTTTTGTAAGTTACAACCTTTTTATTTTCTGTTCTGTTTGTTTATTAAATGCTGAGCGAAAGCATTCGCTCAGCTCCACCAAACTCCACCTCTGTCGTTTATTTCCTGCTTCTGGTCGGACGTCCCCCACTCCGGCCGTTTTTGTGACACGTGGTGTCAGAACCAGGACAACAGCACCTCCAAGCATCAGACCAGAGCAGGAACTGCAATTTGTTGTTTAAAAAAAACCAAAAAAACCAACAACAACAACAACAACAACAACAAAAAATGGAAGGCTGGAACTGGAGAGATGGCTGCCAGGATCTGGAGGGCCTCCTCGGTGGTCTAGAGGACCAGGGCTGGTGCCTTGCCTGTGGGGAGTTCGGGTACCCAGTGGTGCGCTGCCCCTACCAAGAGGGAGAGGAGGAACTGGCCCAGGAGAGGAAGGTGAGGAGGAGGCAGAGAAGGGGAAAGGGGAAGAGGAAGGCAGAGCGTCCACTGCTCCCATATCCACCAGTAGAGGAAAAATGCCTGCTGGTTTTGCCTCCAGAGCCAAAGGGAGAACCGCATCAGTCCCCTGCAAGAAAGGGAGAGCTGCACCAGTCCCCTGAAACAAGGGTAGACTACACGCCGCTCCCACCTCTGCCGCAAGGAGACTACACGCTGCTCCCACCTCCACCAGCAGGAGCAGAGCAGCAGGAGCTGCCTCTGCTTCCGTCACCTCCACTAGCAGGAGCAGAGCAGCAGGAGCTGCCTTTGCCTCCGCCACCTCTATCGGCAGGAGCAGAGCAGCAGGAGCTGCCTCTGCCTCTGCCTCCGCCACCTTCACCGGCAGGATACTACACGCCTCCACCACCTCCACCAGCAGGAGCAGAGCAGCAGAAGCTGCCTCTGCCTCCGCCACCTTCACTGGCAGGAGCAGAGCAGCAGGAGCTGCCTCTGCCTCAGCCACCTCCATCGGCAAGGTCAGGGCAGCAGGAGCTGCCTCTGCCTCCGCCACCTCCACCGCCAGGAGCACAGCAGCAGAAGCTGCCTCTGCCTCCGTCACCTCCACCAGCAGAGGGTGAATGCCTGCTGGGTCCCCGTCCACCAGAAGAGGGTGAATGCCTGCTGGGTCCCCGTCCACCAGCAGAGGGTGAATGGTATCACTTCTCCCACCAGCAGAGGAGGAATGCCTGCTGGTATCACTTCCCCCACCAGCAGAGGAGGAATGCCTGCTGGTAATGCTTCCCCCACCAGCAGAGGAGGAATGCCTGCTGGTATCGCCTCCCCCACCGTCACAAGGAGAGGAGCAGGAGCTGCCTCTCCCTTCACCAGAAGGACCAGGACTAGATGCTGGCAGTCCTCAGCAGCCATTGCATAGGCTGCTGAGGGAAGCACGGGGAAGAATCGCCTGGCCGCAGTGGCCGAGAAATGGGCCAACACCCGGACCCCAGCTTGTCCTGACTCCCTGCCTCGCTTCGCCCAAGGATGCCTGCCTCGCTTCGCCCAAGGATGCCTGCCTTGCTTCGCCCAAGGATGCTTGCCTCTCTTCGCCCAAGGATGCCTGCCTCGCTTCGCCCAAGAATGCCTGCCTCGCTTCGCCCAAGGATGCCTGCCTCGCTTCGCCCAAGGATGCCTGCCTGTCGCTCCGCATCACCTGGGGCTGCCTGTCGCTCCGCATCGACTGGGGCTGCCTGTAGCTCCGCATCGACTGGGGCTGCCTGTCGCTCCGCATCGACTGGGGCTGCCTGTCGCACCGCATTGCCTGGGGCTGCCTGTCGCTCCGCATCGACTGGGGCTGCCTGTCGCACCGCATTGCCTGGGGCTGCCAGCCACGCCGCATCGCCTGGGGTCACTGGAACTGCTTCGCCAGGGGTTGCAGTCTCTGCAGTATCTGCTTGGCCGCAGGGGTCAGTGTAGCCGGAGCCCCACCAGAGGGAGCTGCCAGCTATGAAAAAGGCGGGAGAGGTCAGGAGACCACCTTCCCCCGCAGCAGTTTCGCTGCCAGAGATCTTGGGGGAGGTCTGGAGACCACCAACCCCAGCAGCTTTTCCACTGCTGGACTTGCCCCAGCTGAAGGAGTCAGTCTGGGAGCTGTCAGCACGTCTGCTGACAGCAGCACCATTGGCAGCATTTCCGCTGCCAGTGGTACAGCGGGAGGAGAGATTCACCCCACTGTCAGCACGTCTGATGACAGCATGGCCAGTAGCAGCGTGGCTACTGGCAACATTGCCACCCATCAACTGCTTAAAGTCCCTGTATTTGGCCCAAGACTCTGAGCGAGACTTTTGGGATTTTAATGGGGGAGGTGGCCAAGGAGGCCATGTGTGCTTTGCACGGGGGGGGGGGGGGGGTATATGTGACAAAGTTCCCGCCCTTGTGTGTATTTTCTGTTATATGTTGCGTGTGGTGTGTTAAATGTTGATGTATAGTCATTGGTACACAGAATATAAACGGGTCTATGTAACACGAGTGTTTAAAATGTATATTTGTATTTAGGCACGAGGATTGCACAGCACTTCACGTGCAAGTAAAAAGTAATAATATGTGAGCACGGGGAATTGCACTTTATTAATTCACATGCTGTTGTACTGAGACTCCAATTGAATGATTGATTACCAGTCGAGTCTCGTACAGCTCCATAAAAGCAGCATGTTTTCACATACGTGGGGTTGTTTGTTCGGTGAGTGGAGAACGGGATTGGAGATGGAGGTAAAAGTAATAATTGGGATAAGTAATAGGAAAAATATCGGCTCACCGTCTTTTGTCTGTATAGTCCGTTTTGTTTGTCTGTTTATTTTGACGAATGTGCCGTGTCCTGTATTTTTGTATGTTACAACCTTTTTATTTTCTGTTCTGTTTATTAAATGCTGAGCGAAAGCATTCGCTCAGCTCCACCAAACTCCACCTCTCTCTGTCGTTTATTTCCTGCTTCTGGTCGGACGTCCTCCACTCCAGCCGTCTTTGTGACAGTCCCTCATACACTTCCATATTTGCAGGTGACAATATCATTGTGTCATACATCTGTCTCATGGGTGTCCTGTTCTTAAAGTGCTCTCATTCCCCATATCCATGTTACTATTAATGCTAATGCTGGACCATCACCCCTTCCTCCCTTGCAAAAGTCTGTATTATGCCATTGAACATCTGAAATTTCATACAACAGAAAGTTATGCTAGGACATAGATTCATATTACAGCACTATTGGTAGTCCTTCTGTCCTGCATCTGTGTGTCACAATTTATAGCAGTGCCCAGATATATATGACCCCCAACAAACTGGCATGGCAGTAGACCTCATACGCTTAGTGGACTATGATGATGGATGTCTCTTGTGTTATCTGCAGAGGGGGAGGGAGGGAATGCAGAGTTAGGGTGAAAAATCCTAACATTGCATTTCCCTACTATTGTCATTTTAATATCAACCCTAACTGATGCATTACTTTTTTTGCAAATATTTATATATATATATATATATATATATATATATATATATATATATATATATATATATAGCTATGGGCAGGAGGCGAATTCGAAGCTTAATATATTAGTTTACAAATCCCAATGGAAATTTTATAATTTCTCAAACAAGTTAAAGGAAAAAAAATTTGTACCAAAAGTTTTGCTTTTGTGGTTGAGATAAAAAAAAGTTACAAGAAATAGATGTCTACAATTATTTATTTCAACAATTTTTTTGAAAAACTGAAAAATTGCTAATTCAAAAGTATTCATACCCTGACAATGAAGTAGCTCGAATTCTGTTTCATCACTCCACAAAACCTTTGACCAGAACTCATAACGATCATTCAAATGACATTTTGCAAACTTTAAACGATTGACCTTTCATCGGAACCCACCACCTCCCCATCTCCACCTTTTGAAAAAAAACATTTTTAGGTTTTGTCTATGGAGGTTTCTGACTCGGTCAGGGAGAGAGCCCTCAAACCCAGTAATGCCAAATGAATGTGTATATATAACATACTTCTCTGTAAAATTGCATACTGCATATTCTCCTCAATAAACATTTGTACTAAAACATTTTGTGATTGGTGTTTGTCCTGAACTACTGAAACCCTTTTATACTCTCCAAGAATGTTAACCTGCAATTCAGCATTACCTAAACTTTTCTAGAATTAGGTTCTGCATTATCATATTGAAATTTATAGCATCTTGTAGACAATACTATCATAGCATCAAGGGGTATTAATACTTTTGAATTAGCATTTTTGGAGTTTTGCAGTTTCTTGTAACTTTTTTTTCCTCAACCACAAAAGCAAAACTTTTGGTACAAAAGATTTTTCATAAAATTCTTTGTTTTTGAGAAATTTATAGAAATTATAAATTTCCATTGGGGTATATATATATATATATATATATATATATATATATATATACTATATATATAATATATATATGGTATTGTTGTATTTTTAGACCATTAAATTAATTAACTTTGAATGGTAAAGTCACAACACAGTTTAAGGTTCTCCAACACATTATTGGGATCATCATTGGTTGGGATGTTGATAAATTGAAACCTTCCAGTGTCATCAATCTTTTAGCACCAAAAATGATAAAAAAAAAAAAAAAAAAAAATTAAAAAAATAAATAATAATTTGTTTAAATAAATAAATCAAACACAAAATATTTATACCACATACAAGGTTTCTCAAAATAACACCTTACCGCAAACGCACGCTTGATATTTGGAAGGTCCTGGAAAGCAATGACCACGGGTGTGATGTCTAAGGCACTGAATTCCATTGCAGCTGTACTGATGGAAACAGCATCCTGGGAGGGTCCATCAGCAAAAATGATGGCCACTTTCCTAACCAGAGCACCCTTACGAATGCGTTTGAAACTATTTCTTGCCACAAACTTCATTGCAGCACCAATATTTCGTCTACCTGTGGTCCTTTCCAGAGGAATTGCCTTAACACTTTTCAAAAGTTGCTTCTTATTGTGATAGTCGTTGAACCGGATTACATATTTGGTGGTGTAGCTGTAGGACACAAGTGACACACGGGTCCCAGTCGGACAGTTGCTTTCGCTGAATGACAAATCTTCTAGAATACTGAGAACCATTTCCTTCATTCTAGTAAATGATTGGGTGGTGACGTCAGCAGACATGTCCAGAGCAAATACCAGTTCTGTTGGATACACTGGACATTCACGTGCTCCTAATACAACGGATTGAAGAATAAATACAATACATATAAATTATAGAAATATATAAAGTATTGTACATGTTTATTAGTATTATGTTACCATTCTTGCCCGATAAAATGGTACACACAGCAATCTAAGTATCATTGCTACATAACAAACTGAAAATATGCATGACTAGTGTAAATGATACTAAAAATACTAATAATACTACTACGACAACTACAACTAATAATAATAATAATAATAATAATAATAATAATAATAATAATAATAATAATAATAATGCCTTTCATCATAAGTAATCCTCAGGTATTCACCGAAATACCATAAAAATAAAGCAACATCATGCTAGAACCCTTTACAATAAAATAAAATAAAAGAGAAAACAAAAAAACAACAAAACTAAACCAATCCTGCCCAGTCATGACTCCTCCCCATACATCAATGCCATCACACCTAAATGCTACAAACAACGGTGTACAGGTACCATTATGTTTTTAGTCTGGACTTGCTTTGTAAGTGGTAAGATTTTTTTTTTAAATCGCTCAACTATAAATCTTCAACATTTTCCAGAAAAAAGTTATCTGAAAGTTTCACTTGTCTCATGATATTTACGCTTGGGTCAGGGATGTATTTACTAACTTATCATGCCTTTGATGGAATCTGGCTCAAGTAACAACAAGGGAAATTAGTTTTGTGGTTTCATTCATCGGGTAAGGATATCGCCATGCTTTTCAGCATTGGATTTCAATTTTAGGTATTAAATAAGATTCCTCTTTTAGAATTTTATATGCACAAGTACATTATTAATATTTGATTATAGTACTTGTTTATTTTATTACTTAAGTAACTTTTCTGGAGTTTTTATTTCCAGTAGGAACAGCTTCTAATCCAGAAGCCAGGGCCCTAGAGTGGGGGTGTAGCAGTCCCAGGAGAGTGTATACTCACTCTATTATGTCTAGCTGTACTCAGCCCTGTTAAGGTGTACTGAATGAATGTATAGTGGACAGCCAGTCAGAGGGTGTGATTTACACCAGCTACCATCAAGCTCAATCGGTAGTTTACGGTTTGTTTACACTGATGACCTTCTAATAATTTCACGTATATTTAAAAAAATACAAATAAAAAAATAATCTTACCTTGTGAACAGGCTAAAAGAAAAAAAAAAGAAAAAACATGATTAACTGTAATATGGCTTACTCAAACAACAAGAAACAGCAATTTCAATGACATCCTACAGGGAGCGCTGCTTTGAATTAACATTTTACAACTTGGTAAGCAGCAAAAAAAAGAACAAAAAAAAAAAAAAAAAACATATATACATAAACATACACATACTGGACACTTACGGCAATTCTGGCGAATGTAATTGATTAGCTCACATTCCTGTGTTAAAAACAAAAGTTGTATGTCAGAAAATGTGGAAAGTGGAAAGTGTTGTCATCAGCAGATACAGATAATACCTACTGTCAAAGACATTGTTCCTTTCGGTCCTCTAGGCCCCTAGAAAAAAAATAGAAAACAGAGACATAAAATAGTTGGTGCATTCAAATACATATTTTCCACATAAATACATTAATTAATATGAAATTGCAAACATATAAATGTATTGCTCTACTGTCTCTAAATCTGTTGTAAAGAAACAAAAATACCCCAATTTTCTGATATTTACAGTACAGTTCAGTGATGTAGGTTACGTTATATATTTAGAGATAAAGGAGTTGAATTGTATATTTTTAGGAGCATTTCTGATAAGTTCATTGAAACAATTGTAGTTGTAATTCAATTATTATAATAATTTCGTTAACTGAACACCCACCCCCTTGGCCCAATTGGTTTGTAGCTGACATTACAGTGCCTGGTGTTAAAATGGTGCATTGCAGTTTTCCCAACACACATCAAATCACGCTGCATTGTATTCTTTACCTCGTGACCCACATATCCTGGGGCTCCTGGACTACCTGGATCACCCTGGCGACCGCTTTCACCCTAGATATAACAAACATCTTTTGTAATGTTTTTCATAACATTGCAATTATCTGCATTCAAAAGAGCAAATGTAAACAGATCTGAACCTATTTTATTTGTTCTTTCCTGGGAAGACTTTATCTGAAGTAAAACTGTCTGCCAGTATCCCCCTTAGATTATTTAGTCTTTTTATTGAAAAGCTACAGGGACTGTGACAGGGCAGGGCCCTGACTGTAAATAATATTGTTTTGTGGTGTTTTGGTGGTGGTTGGCAGGGATGGGGTTAATTTCCTATCTCTGTCAAAATACATGTGTGAATGTGGCTGGAGCTAATTGAACAATTGATAACAATTAGGCTCCAGCCACATGGTATGAAAAAGGAAGAAAAATTCTTTGTTTGGTGGATGGAGTTGGTGATTTAAGCCTGCCCGCCCGCCCGCCCGCCGCCCGCCCGCCCGCCCTTCTTCCTTCTTTCTTTCTTTCTTTCTTTCTTTCTTTCTTTCTTTCTTTCTTTCTTTCTTCCTTCCTTCCTTCCTTGATAAAGTTCAGTGAAGGCTCTGCCCAGCCTGAACTGTTTTGTTTATTAAAACGCGTAGCTTCCTTGATTCTGAGTCTCTGTCCCTGCCGATACCATCTGGGCCTGCAACGCTACCCTATCACAGGGACCTATACATACAGTTAACCTGTGCAAGGATTTGTAACACAGATGATTTCAGCCAGGAACACAGCACTTTAGGGAAACTCAAATTCAGTTTAATGGCAATCAGTCCCATCAGTGCTGTGTTTACCGATAGTAGAAATTACAAACAGCCTGTGGTCCTGAGACATCTGGAGATAACATCTGCACATCTGGCTACAACACTGGTAATGCTGTACTTTGTACAATAAAGCACTACAAACTGCTTGGTACTTCGGGAGCACACTTGACCTGACCCCTTAGCCATTCAGTCCTGAACCTCTCTCAAGCAGAGGCGCTATAGAATTAACCGGCTGGGCCACTTAGCTCCCGCACATATAAAGTTAGGAACATGTTGACTTTGAAGTCCACAGCTGGAGAAAATAAGTTAAAGAACAGTGAATACTTTCCATAATACATCTCCCTAGATATGCCTACACAGCCATAAACAAAATATTTCACACTTCAAGTTCCTTAGTTATATAACTAACAGCTCCTTAGTTGCTCTACTCACTCTTTGTCCTCGAATTCCCTTTGGGCCACGTGCTCCTGGATCACCTGGGTCACCATCACTACCCTTAAGAACAGATGTACAAACAGCAGTTATGAAGAATACTGAATATATGAAAAAAGATCTACAGCTATGGCTAAAAGTTTTGCATCACCCTATAGAATTAATTGACACTGTTATAGCTTCCAGTAGACTTTTGCAATACAATTTTGTAGTTTCTTTGATTACATGATGTTTAAAAGTAAAGATATATATATATAGAGTATATATATATATAATATATATATATATATATATATATATATATATATACACACACACACACACACACACACACACACACACACACACACACACACACACACACACACACAGTGCCTTGAAAAAGTATTCAGCCCCCATCCCTTTTTTCACACATTCTCAGATTCAGAATTTGAAATAGATTAAATTAGGATTTTTTTTCCTACTGATCTTCAAAGCCTTGAGCACAATGTCAAATCAAAAGAAAAATTCCAAAAGCTTTCAACAATTTACTAAAAATGAAAAAAGGAAATTATCAGATTAAAAGAAGTATTCATACCCTTTGTAATTGCAAGCCAAAATTTGCTCAGGTGCAATATATTACCTCAATAAGTCACAAAATTTGTTAATGGACACCACCTGTGTAAGAAATTAGTGGATCACTTGCTTTAAATTAATCTGAGGATAAATACTGCTCTCACTGTATGGTTCCACAGTATGGTAGAGACTTTCAAAAGAAAGAATCAAAATGAAGATGAAAGAGCATTCTTAGTCAGGGATGTTTATAGAGAAGCACAAATCTGGGGAAGGGTACAAAACCATCACGGTGTGCAAAGTTAATAGACTCATCCGAAAAGACTACTGGCTGTAATAGCTGGCAGAGGTGGTTCAACCAAGTATTGACCGGGGGGGGGGGGTTGAAGGCACTGTATATATATACACACATATTTTTATTAATCTCAATCCTAAAATTGTAGTTACAGTGCTCACCCGTTATAACACACCCCGTTATGGTGCGGAATCGGTTATAACACGGTAGGGTCGTGGCTCCCATTTGCTCCATAATGCCATTACAGTAGCCCTTTTATACTCGTTATCAGGCGGAACACAAATAGCACAATTTTGTAACTATTTATTATTTATTGAGTTTATTAAGAGACAATACAGCAGTGTTCCAGCTATTAAAATAGTATTTAAAAGTGAGTCTGTAACAATAACTTTCCCAGAAGTGAAAACAGTTTGGCACTGCAATGGCAATGCTCACTGGACTTATACATAGTAACTTTATTGAGATAATTCAGTTATGTGCCAACTATGAAAAGACTTTATCAAAGTGTAGGATCTGTATCACTGAGGTTAAAATGAAATGGCATCGAAAGGGTTTTAATGGACCATACCTGTAATGGAACTAAAGTAAGAAAATAAAACAATACAGCTGTGTACCAAACATTAAAACAGTAACTGAAGGTGTAGTGTCTTAATACATGAAACTTGTCCTGTCATGGAGGGTTTATATAATCCTGCACATACTGTATGAAGTCAGTACCTCAGTACCTAGTCAGTACCTTTGACATACAAGGCTTAGACACTGCGGCGGCAACAGCTTCTCAAAATAATTGGCACAAAACAGTTATTTTTTTTTGTTCAATATCTATGATCAAACTACATATGATCAACCAAAGTATGAAGCCAATATCTTCAAGTGCTTGGTCTTTGTCATCCAGAAAGCAAAAAGTAATGGCGGCAGCAGATTTGCAGATGGATGCTTAAAAATACGATGAATATGCATAGAGTTAAATACCTGTGGTCCTTGATATCCTGGGAATCCTAAATCTCCCTGTTTGAACACAAAGCATAAATGGTAAATTGTTTTACTGGTAGCAACATGCTACAGATCCTATAATCTTAGCTCTATGTTCCTGAACAAGAAAATTCCATCATGATAAGACTTATCGACCAAGACCTCTGAAATAGAGTCTTATACTGAAGTACTTATGCTCACATTACCTACTGTAGACAAACCAACTTTGCAGAGCTGCCTGTACACAGGGCAATGCTCATAGGATGACACTAAAAAACCCAGCAGAATTACATTGACCAAACCTGTAAATCTACATTGTTCTGTACTTGTACAAATGAAACATAATGGTTATCTGTGGCCAGGATTTTATTCATACACAAAGACACACTATTAAAACATACAGCAGAATTGTTCTGGATGAAACTTAAACAGCTGAATTCAATGAATGTGTTTCCTTAGATCAAGCTCTTTACATTATAACGAATTTAAACAGAATACACCATGAATGTTCACAGCGTGGTCTGTTTCTTTCATTCATCAGGGGGAAGGCAATAAACAACCCTCTCGTCCTCTTGAAGGGCTCATTTGTTATTTGGCCCTCGTCATATGTAGAATAACTACAGTTCTCTAGGAACATTCATGGAGTGCCCTTTATTTATTTTGTTATAGCATACTGTGACAGAAATACAATGATTCTGGTTGTATATCTCCCTCCCGACCTGACCGGGCACTAAGCAGCGAAAGTTCTTTCCCAGGGTTCAAGGGAAGCCAGCAAGCCTGGAAGGGGAGAGACTCTGTTGCATTAACACATTGACCCGGAAGGGAAATGACGTGGCAGCCGCAGATTGCAGAGGCGGTTGCACTCGTTTACCAAGGGGTCATGTGTGACAGCATAAAAGGGGACAGAGAATCACAATCTGTTCCTTCTCTTGGTGTGAGCTTTGAACCTGTAAGGACTGTGAGAAACCCTGAGAGAAATAACGTTCGTGAGTGTTTTGTTTGTTTGTCTGTGTGTAATCGTCTTGTTTGTTACACCACACTAGATGGCGAGGGCCAGCACTAAAGCTGGAACAGCACTGCACAACTGTCTCAAAAAACCTATATAACCCACCACGAGCACTACTGCAAGCACCCAGGACTGGTGACCGTGTATGTACTATTGTGGGGCGGATACGTGTTGGGTTGTTGTTATTGTTTGGGTCTGCAAACCCGTTATTGTTTATTATTATTATTGTTGGTCACCAGTCTGGATCCCTCTGCTTTTTCAAACCGGATATAACCTATCTGTCTATTCATTACCGCACTGCATCACCCCTGCACCTGCATCCACAGCCACTTTGACACATGTATATACACAAAAAGCAGCTGAAAGATCAAATATAATTACTTTTTGTCCTTTTTTTCCTTTAGGTCCATATCCATCGCTTCCATCTTCCCCCTGCAATGTGATTATCAATGTGATTCTGCTTTTATTAAACAAAAAAAAAATGCATTAATTTAAGACTGCTACTTCAATTAACATATATTAAATGTTCAGTACTACAGGTACATTGTAATATATATATATATATATATATATATATATATATATATATATATATATATATATATATATATATATATATATATACACACACACACACACACACACACACACACACACACACACACACACACACACACAGGTTACACAGGGCCATACAAACTTGTCATCACAAATCTTTACTTCAGCAGCCGTACAAGATCTATTTTGATGTAACCTGCCTGGAATTGTCCTCCAAGATCACTTTATGAAGGAAATGCAATCAAAGTTACAGAGATTGGTATTTTATTTATTTATTAAGTTTGTTAACTGATACTGGGATAGTACTGTAGAGATCAATTTTGTAACCTTAAGACAGAGAAGAGTCTACTGTAACCAAGCTAAACTAGTAGAAGGGATTCCTGTGAAGAGAACATTGTGGTTTATATAGAGCAATAGCCTCTAGTGAGTTATGATAGAGCTGGACTCGTTACTATATCTAGAAAAATTCAACCTGTAATCCTCTAGGACCAAGCGTGCCAACTTGACCTTTGTCACCAGGATTCCCAGACTCGCCCTGTTTTTAAAAAAAATACATAAAATATGTGTTGAAAGTTGTTTTTTTTCTTTCCTGTAAAGACATATGAATGAAAGGATGTTTCAACGGCCAACAGAGGAGGATGTTGATGTGGCTGAGAAACAGTAGAGAAACAAATGACTCAAAAGTGATTGCTGCTAACAAAATAAATACCTGTTTTGCACTTCCATTAGCTACATAGGTCTTAAAGGTGAAATTTAGAAAGAAACTCACAACATGGCATATATTCTAATTTTAGAATATGATATCTGCTACTGAATGAAGTTAAAGAAAGCTCTCAGTGTCTGTGCCGGGGTACACCCCACCCCTGTGTTTTATTTGTATTTGTAGGGCCGCAGCTGTCTCCAGAGACAAAGTGGGACTACCTGTCTCCAGGGCGAGAGGGAGAAACAGCTGTCGCCAAAGCAAGATGAAGAAGTGTAGCAGCCGGTGGAGCTTGTCGGACAATAGCCAGGCCAACCTCAGCAGGCACAGCATTTGCTGTTGAGGGGAGCCCAGCAAAAGCCATTTGCATGTCCGTGTCCGAAGTGCCCAGCGTCGCCTCCCGAGGGTCCGCTGCTGCCATCGCCTCCCGAGGGTCCGCTGCTAGAGGAGCCAGCCGGTGCGCTATCAACACGGCCGCTGTCAGCATTGCAGCTGCCAGCCTGGCCATGAGAACATTGCAGCCTCCAGTCTCCACATGTGGCTCAGGGCGAGGCACAACACTTTTTTAACTTTAAAGGGGAGGTGGTCGTGGAGGCCATGTGTGCTACGCACAACAGGGTTAATGTCCCTGCCAGCAACCACAGGTGTGGCCACTCTCCAGTTAGTGCAGATTGGTACTGAAGAGTGGAGATTGGCCATCTACATAAAAGCAGCCAGAAATCCTGTCTGAGAAAGGAGTTTGGTGAGTGAAATCTGTGTTGTTACTGTGTCTATCATTGTGTGCTTGTAAAGTAGTGAAGGCGAATGTACTTGTAAAGTAGTGAAGGCAGATTACCCAGCCTACGTTTTTGTGTTTGGTTTACCTTTATTTTGGTCCTTGAGCCTTTTTGTTTGTACTTTGTGTTATTTTGTTTATTAAATGTGCACTTTAGGGCTGAAACTGCAGCTTCCTTGCTTGTGAGTCTCTGTCTCACCGCTACCCTGCAGCAGTATTATTTTGTATTATTATTATAATTGTTATTGTTTAAATGCATGGTATTGTTTTATTTTTCTACACAAAATATACCTTCCCACTGCATACCACAAATCACAAAAAAAGACAACACTCAGAAGTATGATGGCAATACGACCCAGCAATACATGCAGCATTTTTATTTTATTTCTTTTACTATATTTTAATGAACCATTAAGGAACGATGTATAGTTGTTTAAGAACAGCCAATGCTTTGTTTTATTTGTATCCACCTTCCTTGTATATTGATTGTAAAGGACATATTTTTCCTGAATTCAGGTGATTAATAACTGTCAGGGCAGGGCCCCCCATATTGTGTGTAGCAATAGCCCATTACCTGCCACCCCTGACCCCCAATCTCTTGCGACCAAAAAATGGATGGAAGTGCACAACAGGTACGATTCTGGAGTATTATTACCTACAATCACAGTGATGTTTTTATGTACCAGTACTCACTTTTAGCCCTTTTGCTCCAGCATTGCCACGGTTTCCCTTTAGGCCTTCTGCTCCAGGTGTTCCCTTCAAGAACATTAGAGCCATTTAAAATATATATATTTCTTACAACTTGGTAAATATACAGAATACAGTTTATCAGTTCTTAAAAAAATATAATGCAAAACACAGGTAAACAAATTCATGACAGCGATTCACTCTGGTCAAACCTGGGGTCCTTTGAATCCTGGTGGTCCAACTGTCCCTTTTTCTCCATCAACTCCTTTCTTGCCCTAAAGACAACAAAGATGGTTAAATAAATACTTTTCAATTTCGATATATCCAACCAGATACTTCCCTACCTAAAGATATACTCGGTTGTTGTGTTTTTTTTTCCCATGCAGACCATAGCTACAACTAGCTACAATTGAAAATGGTTTAATCTAACACAGAATTAAAGTAAAGACAACTGACTGTTCAGAAAATAACACCCAAGAACAGTCTGGATATACCTGTTCTGCATATCCCTTTTATTTGTGAAGCACACTATTTTGTTTTGTTCATTTATTCTGTACTTTAAACAACTTCTAATTGCTCAATGTAAATTGTATGGAAATACAATTGTACTGTTTATCATTTACTGCATTCATTAAACAGTGGAAGTTAAGTCAGTTCAAATCATGCTGTTATTTCACACACTATATCTAATACAAACCTGCTGGCCTGCTCTTCCTCTGTCTCCTTGAGAACCTGGCAAACCAGTCTCCCCTTTAGCACCCTGTGAGCAGAGAAAAACCCTTTATTTTATTTCATTAGTCATCTGATTTCTAAACTCCATTGGCAGCATGTATTTTGAGGTTTTTTTAGACAATGTTTTAAAATTGATTTTCTCACCTTGTACAGTATTACTTCATTAACATTATTACTGGAACCCTTCTTATTCTGCTCTGAAAAAGTCTGTTTTGAGCAATTAAATAAAGTTTGGTATTTCATTTAAAAACCAACAGATTCTAAATAGAACAGTTTAATAAATATACAACTTTATTGACTTAATCAAAACAGACTTAAACTGAGTGAAGCTTTGTCAATAGAGCCCATGTGCAGAGTGATTGTATAGGGTGTCTATCATAGGTGATATATTAAACACATTAGGATGTTCTTTTTTAAATTTGGTGGCCACACTTCTTTGATCTGCACCCCACAGCAACTTGATTTGAATTTGTTCCTCTTTGCTTAAGACATCTGACACTTGAAAGAAATAGAGGGACAATTATGCCTATAGACCCAGCATGGGACACCTTGTATATTTTAACATTTCTGTTTTTTAGGGTTCTACATGAATAATATTTACCTTACTTCCCAATGGTCCCCTTTGACCAATAACGCCCTAAAAAGAAAGAATTTGTTCAATATTTTCCATGGCAAAGAGTCCTTATTATGGACTGTTATTCAGAATTGTAAGTAGCAGTTATCTCAAAATGAACTTGAAGGTGAAAACATGTACAGGGACCTGTGTATTACAAAACATTTACTTTTTAATGGAAGCAATGTGAAATTCTGGGAGTTCAAGTCATTTCAACTCTCTCTCTCTCTCTCTCTCTCTCTCTCTCTCTCTCTCTCTCTCTCACACACAAACTACATGGAGGCAAATAAAGTATGGTGTCCTTCTATTTTGTGGATGGGTTAATAAAAGGTGCTGATTTGACACAGAACTACCTCATAATATATTACGCCTAAACATGTGTATAGGGACTCATTTTGTATGTCCTGAGAAGGAAAGATGAGGATTAATGATTTTAATAAAAAAAGGTTTCTCTTACTCCTTTTCCAGGATCGCCTTTTAAACCAGGTTCTCCGTCAATGCCTGGATCACCCTGCAAATAAATGTTTCAAGTTTACATTGAACATTCACGAACAACCACACATTGTATTCTCTAAAGCCAGGTTCAGACCTATTTGACTTCAAAATGCTCAGTCAGAACTCTATGGCAAATCCAGTAGAAACTAAGTTGCCAAATCTCTTGTAGTGCATTCTTCAGTTCCATACATACAGTATGTGATTTGGAAGTGCAACTTATTGCTTGCATCCTACCCTTCCACATTTAATGTACTCTAACATGCTTAATGATGTGTTTTGTTGTTTACTGTGCTTTATCATGCTTCAATTATGCTTTACTGCAGTAAACCTTTACAAGTTTAGTAGACACACACATGGTTGCTTGTCCTGATAATTCAAAAACAAATTGGTGCAAACAGCTGCACAACATCTAGAAACAGCCACAGCAAAGTCTACTTTAATTCACCTACAAGTTTCTGTTACAAATCATAAAGCAGTCTGTTTAATGTATTACTGATTAAAAGAAAGGCAATGCGTTATCAAGTGCATTCTTTTTTCAATATCTGGTACATAACTCACCCACAGTGACTCATCATCTGGATGCATCAACCACTTTTTATTACTGTCATGATGCCAAATTTATTACATTATTTATGTTAAACAATAATTACTAAGGGGTTTTAAGCAATGTATACTTCAGCAGGATAAGCCATGTCTGTATTCCTTTAAAACTCTTATCAGTACCAGGAAACACGCTGCACCTTCCAATCCAGGGTAAAATTCACCAGAACTAACTCAGCTGCCGTGGCTTGTCCCAGGATGGGTAAAAGACCAAATTAAACCCCTTAAGAAGTTTATTTTTCAATGAGGGAATTAACCCTGTATCTGCCAAGCTAAACGCAGGATCTTGACCCTGTCACAGGTATGTACCCATACACTGTTACTATAATTATAATTTGTATTACTAGTTCTTATTATTTTATTATTTGTGATTGAGATACCACAAATGCAAAGCAAAACAAGTACTGTGAAATACTGAAGTAGTAAGAACTGATAAAAAAAGAATGCGCTGAAGTTCTAAGGTTATTGCTATAAACAATTAAACACAAACCTTACATTTTGCTGTTTTTTGTTATGTTTTTCAATAATTATGTTCATATTAAGAAAGTCATTTGATTTAAAACATTCCAAAACCACACACTAGTTGCTGTATCTAAGACAGAATATTTATTTATTGTGTTTGCAGTTATTTCCTACTTTATAATGAAAAAAGTTAAGCAAGTTGTGTTATGGCAAAGCTAGTGCCAGTAGGTATTTAACATGAACTGGAACCAGGATTTGGACCCAGATTTTATTACAGAACACACCTTAAAAAATTTTTTTTTTCACTTTATATTTCCCCATATATATATATATATATATATCCTAACTATTTAATCTTAACCATGCTGCTAAATCATAACTGCTATTAAAACTCTTTACAGCTGTGTGAAAGGGATGTAATCTTTTGTAGTTGCCAGGTTATTCCCAACATTCTGTTATTTTGTTTTGATGACACAATAGTGCTGTGACCTCTGTGTTGTTTCAGGTAAATGACCGGCTGGTTGTTGAAGGCCCTCAGCCCTCACCCGCTGCCTTAAGCCCAGAAACACGTATGTTCAAAAATTGTCTGGAAACTTTTTCAAGCAGCACGTGATCATTCTTACTGCATGCTCCAAAAATGGAGGAAAGCCTTATTGCACAGAGTGGTGCTGCACTTACAATAACTGCACAAAAACTTTGTAAAAGAAGGGAAAAACACAGGACCAGAGTCATGTGGCCAAAGGAGTGGATCATGAGGAGAAAGGAGTGGACCATCATCTTCTAAATGAGTGATGCTTAAGTTACTGCAATTTGTTTGTATAGATTTACACACTTTTGTGGAGCTGGAGAGGCTTGTAGGACAATGAATAACCTGAAATTACATTATAATGTGTCAGTGTACATATCAATAAAACAATTGATTGTAGCAGGATTCCATATCATTTCATCTTCTGTAGAAGTCACCATCTTGCATAGTCACATGATCGATGACTCATGCTCTCCTGATTGACTAAAGGCAAAATGTTCATTGAAAATATTTCTTGAAGTAGAACCCAGGTCTACTTCAGGAATCATGTTTCACGAGGAAACATTTTGTCTTGTGTATGCAGGGCTTTAGAACTCCAAGTCGATTATTAACACTTAAATAACCATCATTTCTTTATCTTACTGCTTTTATGCAAATAATTATGCAGTTTCTTTATCATAGACTCTCACACTCAGGCTGTATACTTTTGGTGAACATGAAAATATGTACAGTACCTGTATGCCTCGCTTCCCTTTCTCACCAGTTGGGCCACGGATGTTACTGTTAGACCCAGGCACTCCCTAAGGAAAGAAAGGCATAAAGCATATATTAAGATTACATTGAGATTACTTGAGATTTCATTTTTCTATCTCAGTTAATTATTATTTTAATCGCATATTTAACTGATATAATTGCTGCATACATCTCATTTAAGTTTGTTTTATTACTGATGCTATTATTATTATTAGGCTTCCAAACCAAAGGCTGGAAGAATCGACACAAGATGGTTGCTTTTATGCTTGACTTCCTAACCTTGATTTGCATCATTGCAGCTCACAAAGCCAACATCTCTAATGTCACTCAAATGCTGCCAAAGCTAACTGAAAGTGTGGGGAGCAATAATAATTGAAAAGTTACTTATTACAGTTTTCTGTTTATGCTGGATGTGTCTTGGGCATGACATTTTTGGCATGTAATAATGGCCGAGCCGTTCTCACGTGCTACCTCTTGGGATTCGCTATCCCCAAGTAAACTGCACACTGGCTGTTATGCTTATTATGAAAATCACCCTAGCTTGCAGCAGCGTCTTTAACCAGTTTATGTCCTGCAGCATGTGTGATCTGACAGCTGAATGTGTGTTTTCAGTCAAGCTGACTTTTGTAATATTAAATGTTGGATGAATAAATGAGAATATAGTTTTGCTCTGTGGACCCAGCAATCTCATTTCTCACTTCAAGACTCATTTTTGAGGACCACTCAATTGTAGAGGTACTTACTGGGTCTCCTCGCAAACCAGGATCTCCTCGTTCTCCTGAAGGTCCTTTTGGACCTGGATTGCCCTAAAACAACGATGATAAATTACATTTAAATAACCAGTAAGTTTGTGCATTGGCATGTACTGATTATGTCAGGTCTGGGGTTGATCAGAACTATTTAAGAAGTTACATGAAACCCATATATAAATAGAATATTAGATGTTTTGAGTTGGTTTTGGGCAGTAATGTATTATCAGTCCAAAGCCGACTGTACTGTAAAGTGTCAGATAGGAAAGTAGGAAGGTGTATATTGCAGGAAGATATTTTTGCATGTATCTACCTATGAACAAGGATATATTTTTTGCAATAAAGTGTTTTATTACCATAGTAACACAGAACATATGAAATATTATTACCGGTATTCCAGGGTTTCCTTTTCCTCCATTTTGACCAGGCAATCCATTATCACCCTATAAATGAATGACAATGTATCTTTAATATGTGACTTTATTAAAACAACATGTGGTATGTTGAATAGTTCTAATTTGTTATGAAGCACAGATCAAACATACTTACATCTTGACCTTGAATCCCATCTAATGCCTGCTCCCCTTCGTCTCCCTGAAATAGACCCATCATCATCAGCCAGCATTCTTAAAGAAGCTCACTGTACAGTATGTTGTGTGATAAGCTTCCTTCTGGGTTGAATGATTAAGATAAGAAAAGATTACCGTTTGTCCTGGAATACCCCTTGCTCCCTGTTAAAAGAAAAAGAAACAATTGATTTTTAAACAAAGAGAACTTAATGCTTTAAATATTGTATACAATACTCTACATAGGTTAAACAGTACTGTGTTTATCATTAATTACTGTACCAGCTACAGCATGAATAGTAGGACCTGTGCCTCTAGGGTTCATGAAAAACACCACTTTTGAAAGCCATAGCATCCCTACCTACAAGCACATATTCCACTGAGCCTTGCATCTGAGCTTAAAATATATGATAAGTTGAGCAATTACTTACCTTTAAACCTCTGAAGCCTTCACATCCTGGAAAACCTTGAGTTCCATTTAGACCAGGGGGGCCTCTGATACCCTAAACAATAATAACATTTAAGAACACCCAGATTGGATTATACAGTATTCAGTGAATATGCAATTGTTAATAATGGTATAATATAGGTATTAAAATGGTAGTACACAGTCATGAGAAAGATATATGCATGGTACTGTTTTTGGGTGCATTTCAAGACATTAATTATAGTATGCCATGGTATTTTTCATACAATAGTATACAAGGGAATGCACTATACAAGATTTTCTCGTTATAATAAAAATGTAATGTAAGACGACTCAGCTACGTAGTGCACACACGACTGTATGTGGTATGTGCCTTTAGATTCAGTGATCCGATAAGAAAAAAAAACTTACAGGGGTTCCTTCTTCACCTGGATGTCCAGGTCTTCCAACAGAGCCCTTGCTTCCCTGAGAAATGAAAATAAACAAACACGATTTAGAAAATATAACTATGGTGCAATACAGTAGGTACATTTATTTTTCTTATAATCAGAATCTTATTTTAGAATAAAAACAATATACTTAGTTTGTTAAAAGTTAAGAATAAATATATTGTATTTGTGTAATATATATATATATATATATATATATATATATATATATATATATACACACACACACACACACACACACACACACACACACACACATATAGTATATAATTTAAAAACATAGTCAAGAACAAAAAATTTATAAATGATACAAGTATATTTTACATTCTTTGACACACTATAACTTTATACGGCAGTATGGATGTCTCCACCACAACTTTAAAGAGATACAAAAAACAAAGCTGTAGGTTCTCACCTTTTGTCCTCTTGGTCCGTTTTTGCCAATGGGACCTTCACCTCCTAAGCATTTACAGCATATACCACAGCATGACTTTTCAGCAACTTGATCCTAAAACAGAAACACCAAAAATATCACAATTGGCAGCTAAAGTAAGTACTATTTTTTGGGATAAACTGAGAGCCTGTTGAGAAATATTTTACCATTTACATTAATTACAGAGTTCGTTTTTGATTTGGTAAAATACCAAAAAATGCGTCTATTTTAAAATAATATCCATCTGCATTTTATTGACCATTGCCGATTTATTATTCAATAATTATTATTTAAACAGTGTGCTGCAAATTAATTTTCTTTATACAAAACAAAAAACACCTTTTTTGCCTTTGATATTTGTCATGGGAGCAAACTGAAAAATGATGCAATAAATAGTATTCAGTAGGGCTATGCAGATAATCAGACATTCTGACTAACTTCTTTTAACATGTTTTAGTTTGGGGGTATTAATTAAATGGAGTAAAGTTGTGTTAATTACACAACACAAAACAAAGAGTTCCATTGCTTGTTCTTTCCTACACAATAACAACCTAACAATTTAATATAGAACCTGTCATGTATCAAATTAAATAAAACCACCCATATTTGATCTGCGTTTTATCCTTTTCATAGAAAATCAAAAAACATGTTAAAGGGAATACCCAGATTTTGTGAGTATTTGCACAGCCCTAGTATTCCATACACTGCTGTATATTTGGCACTTTTACAAAATCACTAGAACAACATTAGTACAAAGTTTTTCATAACTTACAATTAGTTTATTTAAACTTCTGGATAAATCTCGGTTTCCAATGGTTAATTGTGGTTTATAACTAAATCCTCTTCCAAACTCAATATGCTGAATATTATCGATAGCTGACGTTCCTTCTAGAGCAACTGTGATAAGGGCATTCAATCCTGTAAAAATAAAGAAGTAACTCACCAGCTTTTTCATGGTACAGTAATTATATGAATCCCTTGCTTTCTTGTTTTCTTTTATTTCATATTTATTTAACATGGTTAAAATGGGCAGTTACATGAAGCATGTAAAAATTGAAATTCTGCAAATGAATGCATTCTGTCCTGCTAAGAGCTGACTGTTTTAGGCCCATAATAAAATGTGCTTTGATCAGTTTCCATCAGTACCGTTCAGTTGGCAGCAGCATGTGTATATGAAAGTTAACAGAGGGTATCATATCTTGCAAGATTAGATATGGTAGGTTCTACTGAATATGTCCCATTGCTTCCCATTCATCTTTTGCCACCCAGGTGAGATCTTTATGCTATCTGATGAGAAACTGAAAAAAACACACCGCTACACACTGTATTTGTACAGAGCAGAACTATCCCCTTATTTCTGTGGTATCTACTATGGTAAGAATTCATTTCAAACAAAGCTGCACCTTAAATTATACACATAATATCGTTGTACTAAATTTAGCAACCTGTTTTGGTAATAGTTCACCTGTTGTGAAAATATGCACACACCCAGAGAATAATGAAATAAAATAACTTTTTCAGTAAAGTACATCTAGATACAGTCGCCACCGCTTATAACTGGCGCATCTGTGTTAACATGATTCACCCGCAGTAAGTGATGGACAGTATAACTCCCACACAATAACTTGACATTCAACATGTCTTGCAATCACCAGTACAGTAATCAAAACAAACAAACGTGTGTGCAGTTAAACATCTTTATTAAGACACTCATTATTCTAATGAAAAAGATGTATTATACTGTATATTAAAGGATGCTTCTTCAGGGTCATATAATAGTCACGGTAAAACAACCATACATACTGACCCATGACTCCTGATATTGTGTAGAAAAATCTTCTTACATTTGACTGTGGCAGGGCAGGAGCAGGTGTTAAAGAATATAGAGAAGTTTTCTGAGTGTGTGACCAGTCCTGTTTCCACAAATATCAACAATCAAGCAAGGTATGCATGGTTGTGTGTGTGTGTATGTGTCATATATATACAGTGCCTTGCAAAAGTATTCAGACCCCTGACCAATTCTATCATATTACCGAATTACAAATGGTACATTGAATTTTCGTTCTGTTTGATATTTTATTTTTAAACACTGAAACTTAATTATTGTAAGGTGACATTGGTTTTATGTTGGGAAATATTTTTAAGAAAAATAAAAAACTGAAATATCTTGCTTGCATAAGTATTCAACCCCTGTGCTGTGGAAGCTCCCAGTTTGCACCTTACCATTGGCCTCCACCTGTGAACCATTAAAGTTACTGTCAAATTTTCTGGATAAAAACCCCACTGTTGAAGGATCATTGGTAAGGCTGTGAATCTGAAGGAAAATGAAGACCAAAGAGCATTCTACAGAAGTTAACGATAAAGTAATACAAATGCATAGATTAGGGAAAGGGTACAAAATAATATCCAAGTGTTTGGATATCCCAGTGAGCACAGTTGGATCAATAATCAGGAAGTGGAAGCTGCATCACACCACCCAGGCACTGCCAAGAAAAGGCCATCCCTCAAAACTCAGCGCTCAAACAAGAAGGAGACTTGTGAGAGAAGCCACAGAGAGGCCAACAATCACTTTGAAGGAGCTACAGAGTTCAATGGCTGGGAGTGGAGTAATGGTGCACCAGTCAACCATATCAAGAGCTCTGCATAACACTGGCCTATATGGGAGGGTGGCAACAAAGAAGCCGTTACTGAAAAAGTACCATCTGAAAGCACGTCTGGAGTTTGCCAGAAAGCATGAAAGTGCCCCAGCTGCGATGTGGGAAAAGGTTTTGTGGTCAGATGAGACCAAGATAGAGCTTTTTGGCCAAAACTCAAAGCACTATGTGTGGCGCAAACCTAACACTGCCCATGCCTCAAGACACACCATCCCTACAGTGAAGTATGGTGGTGGCAGCATCATGCTGTGGGGATGCTTCTCATCAGCTGGTACTGGCATCTTGTTACAATTGAAGGAAGAATGGATGGAGCAAAATACAGGAAAATACTGCTAGAGAATCTGCTTCAGTCTGCTAAAAAACTGAAGCTTGGGAGGAAATTCACCTTTCAGCAGGACAATGATCCCAAGCACAAGGCCAAAGCAACATTGGAGTGGCTCAAGAACAAAAAGGTGAATGTCCTACAGTGGCCCAGTCAAAGTCCTGATCTCAATCCCATTGAGAATCTGTGGCACTATTTGAAAATTGCGGTCCACAAGCGTCGTCCAACCAACCTGAACAACCTGGAGCAAATCTGCCAAGAAGAATGGGCCAAAATCACTCCGACACTGTGTGCAAAGTTGGTACATACTTACCCCAAAAGACTTAAAGCTGTTATTGCAGCGAAAGGTGGCTCTACCAAATATTAATGTGTGGGGGTTGAATACTTATGCAAGCAAGATATTTCAGTTTTTTATTGTTCTTAAAAATATTTCCCAACATAAAACCAATGTCATCTTACAATAACTGATTTTGAGTTTAAGTGTTTTAAAATAAAATATCGAACAGAACGAAATTTCAATGTACTATTTGTAATTCAGTAATATGAGAGAATTGGTCAGGGGTCTGAATACTTTTGCAAGCCACTGTGTATATATATATATATATATATATATATATATATATATATATATATATATATATAGTATATTATATATATATATATATATATATGCAAAAATTCAGGGGACTGACCATTAAAAAAAAAAAATATATATATATATATATATATATATATATATATATATATATATATATATATATATATATATATATATATATATATATATATATAAAATCACTTCACATTAACTCCAGTTTCCACAAATTGTTACATAATACCTTCTATTCGGAGCCTTTCTGATACATCCTTGAGTTCATCCACAGTGTCATCTAATCCATCAGTAAAAATCAGTAAGACCTGCCACAAACATATATTATTTCAAACATCAACAAATGATCTATAGCGCTGCTAAATGCCAAGTCAAACCCATTTTAAATTTGCAAATTCATTACAAGCTATGCCAGCTATTTAAACCCCTATCTTTTTAATTTACACTTTTAGTTTAAACTTTCTTCCACCCCATCACCATCAAACTAGTGTATTTTATAAACATATTCAGTTAATGCTATTGAAAGGTATTGGCAAAAAAATAACTGTTGTACTTCTTGTATGAAAATAGAAATTGTTCCTGTTCCATACCAATGCAAAACAGAAACAGATTTGTTGCATGTGTGCGCAGTGTTAAGCCGAGGACAGTAGTCTACATGTTGCCAGAAAACTTTCGTGCAACTTTGTTGCAAGCAACTTCATCAAAGGAAAGTTGATTTTGTAGAAGCAATATTACATCACAGGATTAATCAACCAGTGAAAAGTCATGAGGAATGTCATGTGATCTCGTCAGCAAAAGGCTGAGAAAAAATGGACAGTTATCTGCAGTTTCATCTAGACGACTGAATATCTACAATTATGTTGAATAAATGGCTTAATTTACTTATATCCGAGGTATTATATATATATAATATACTATATATATATATATATATATAAACTTATACTTATATATATATATATATATATAAGCGACATCATAGTAATATCATAAAGTGTTGTTTTTTTAATAGGCAAACATTTTCAATATTGAGTAGCGTGGTGTTTTGGAGACTTGTAAATATAAATTATAACTATATTTGGGTTTGTAGAATAAAAGTAGAATCAACACTGTAGAAGCAACAGATTTCAGTCTACACTTTCAGGCAACATGTAGTCTAGTGTACCCTCTGCTTTAGGCTATAGGATTAAACAAAATGGTCTGAATTTAATAGGCTTCTGTGTATGTTGCAAATAATCACGGCTGTACACAAAACAAAGGTAAGCACTGTTTTGTTATACATCCACACCTATAAATACTCACTTTACATTTACAAAGTATGACCCAGCAAAGAAAGTCACCTTTGTTTTGTTTTCAGACTTTCCAAACTTCTTCCACAGCGACTCCAGAAATGCTCTATTTAGGTAAGATGGCTTAACAACCCATTGTGAGCTCAACTCAGTTACAATGTCTGGGCTAAACGTTTTAAACTGAGTTTCGTAGACAGGTTCTGAATTGGTGATTTCAAAGCCCAAGCTGATCTGTATCTGGGAACCTGAAGCACAGCTGACAGCCTGAAGAGATGTAATTTCTCTTAAAATTTCAGGCAGGAATACTTGCAGTTTTTGCTGGTCATTAAATATTTTTTGTCCTGGTTTTTGGCTTGTAATGTCAAACCCCACTGCAATGTCTATGGCACATTCTGTAATAAATAAAGAAATACATGATATGAAAATAATATGTTCATATGTTTGTTCTAACATCAACACTTTAACCTATTATACATACAAAGACACTGAACTACCGAAAATAGTGACACACTGATGAAATGCTTGTCCATATAGAGATATGTTTACCACAATACAAAATAGGAACACAGCACAATAATATATTCACCTTTTTTAAAAACATTTACATTTCCAGAAGTCATAGACTCATTCACTTTTTGTTCAGCGGTCAAAAATGCTTGATGGTTAAAGTACTGGGGTTATAAGATTCCGTACTTACTTGCATCTTTAAAGCCGTCACATATGTTGCGAACAAATCTTTTTTTAATTGTTTCTAGTTCATTGAAGTTTTGTACCATGAATTTTCTGTCTGGAGTACCAGCAATCTGAATCAACTGATAAACGTCAATATTTCCAATTCCCAGTGCAAAAATGGTGATGCCATCTTGTCGTAGGTCTTCAGCAGCTTGGTACACATCGTTTTCCTGTGAAAATCCATCTGTGATCACAAGTAAAATCTGCTCGACACCTTCACTTTTTCGGCTTCCAGCAGATGTAGTAAAAAATTCTTTTACATTCCTGAGGGCGCTTGCTGTGTACGTGTTGCCGGTGAGCTGTTTGATCTTCTCAATTTGGTTCTGAAATGTGCTTCTGTCACTGAATGAACTAAGGTAGAAATTCTTCTCATACAAATGGCTAAACTGAGCCACACCTATTTTCACTCCATTTGGTCTAATATCAAAGTTGATCACCATCGTCTTCAAGAATTCCTTCATGGTTTGGAAGTCCATGGACGATATACTGGTCGAGCCATCAATCAAGAAGACTATGTCTGCTCTTTCAATTTTACAATCTGTAATGAAAAATAAAATATAAATTATAAGCAGAAAATTCTGTTATGATTTCAATTACCTGAGCCATCTGTGAATCTGTGACTTCTCCCAGTTTAGTGTCGTCAAATTGAACACGCCTGCAGTTTGTATCTTAATCTAAGTGATTTGTATATCATTAGGAACAGTGACAGCTGAGTACTTCACTCCAATCTGATTTTACACCTCTTTAAAGTGGGTGTGTCTAACAAAATAATGTAATAAATCTTGCCTGTCATGCATTTTCATTCACTATCTAGGTCTCACATGTGTAGTATTTAAAGAAACACATGGTATAACATGACATATGGTACTATACTAGGTTAAAGAAAGATCTGTTTGCTTGCCTTACCTTCCAAAAAGTATGTTACTCCTTTACTTCCTAGGCCATTTCATCCTAGCAGTGTCTTTAAGATCAAAGCTGCTTACTTACTTAAAAACATGTCAATCAGGAGAAGCAGCTGATTGGTTACTGCCAGGAAAAAGGGTTCTGAAGTATCCAGTTACATATTTCTCCTGTATACTGCAGTACCTGCTGATTCTAACTATCTGCATTTAATGCAGGATATCATTTTGTTCCATGCTTTATTAAAACTTGCCAAACTATTGTAACTCCTAAAGAATTAGCAAATTCCCTTCAATTTTAAATAATGTAGTCCAGCACTCTGCATTCCAGTATATTTCAATCAAGAGACCAGTTTAGTTTGCCTAAAAAAAGCCTGGGATTACAGCCCCCTATACAATAAAAAATACATGTTTTTTGTTACTTACATATGCTGGTGATGGTACAGATAATTTGTGAAAACTTCTTTTGCAGATCTTTTAATTTTTCGAAGTCATCCACGTAGAAATATCGCTCTTGTGTTCCTCCAATTGTCTCTAGTTCATTTGTTGTTGCATCTTTTATTCCAACAGCGTAGGTGATAATTCCTGCATTTCTAATGTAATTGACAGTTTCATTTAATCTGTGTCTGTCAGTTGAATTGCCATCAGTAATTGTTATAAGAATCTGTGGGACTCCCTTTTCTTTGCGTCCACCATAAAATTCTCCTAAATGTTCTTTGGAAAAATTCAGAGCTTTTGCTGTTGCAGTGTTACGTCTAATGAGCTCCATTTTGTTGATTGCCTGCTGGAGTTTTAGCTTGTTAAAGTGCTCATTTAGGTCAAACTCTTTCACAGGCTCATCACTATACCGGACTGCCCCAATCCGAACCTTATCTTTGCCAATTTCAGACTGATTTACCAAAGCAATTATGAAATCCTTCATACTCTTAAAACCAGCCTCACTAATACTACCTGATGAATCTACAACAAACATAATATCAGCAACCTCTATCCTTTGGCATTCTGGAAAATAAATAAAAGAAGATAATTAATTAGCTTGTTACAATACCTGATCAATTTTGCATAGTCTGTCAAATACTGCATATTAATATACTGTAAGTAATTATAAAATGAAGCTAATACAAAAATACATGATTGGCCTTTTTAATGCTTGGACGCTAACAAGCTCTCATTGCGGTTTATGTGAGACCAGCATGGAGGCTAACATAACAAAACTGAGTACTCTTGACCAGCTGAATTATGCACTGAAGCACAGAATTATCGCAGCAGACCGTTTAGATAAGACAAACTGTTTTTAAGTTGATTACCATTTCTTTATGTTTCATCAAATCAATAAAAACACCGGCTGCCCAAGCATTTTTGTTTTCTTCGATTTCATTATGTTGTTGACCTGTTAAATCTTTGTGTCTTTTTGTAATTCTATGCACTTGTACACTGTGATGTTTCCAAAAAGATCAAATGTGACAAAAGAAATGCCACTTGTTTTTAAAAACAATGTGTATGCTTATTGTGAGTTTTACATGCTGTGTATTGATCATTTATTAATTGAACTGTGCTTCAGTAAAAATTAGTTCTTTGTACTATTTTAACATTTTAACAGCTAATCAGTGTTCAACATCCAAACATTCCGTTTTATAAATAAAGATTATAGCTGGACATTCATAGCTCTGTGCTGGTACCTCATGGATGTATTGTCACTTCACAGATTATTAATTCACATAAATCAATTTCTGCTGTAATTATCAATTTAAAAATAAAACAGACACTTTTTTCCCTCTCAGTAAATTTGTATTAATGTAAAGTAAACTAGAACCATTCTTTAAAACTCAAACTTTTACATAACTTTGGTCATAGAAACAGGCCCACCCATCGCACTGAAACAAAGTAAGGTAAGTCTACGGTTACTCTTAGTATTATAATGATTTTTTTATGTTATGTCACCTATACTGTTATTGTGTGGTCCGTCTGATATAATATATATATATATATATATATATATATATATATATATATATATATATATATATATATATATATATATATACAGCTCTGGAAAAAATTAAGAGACCACTGCAAAATTATCAGTTTCTCTGGTTTTACTATTTATAGGTATGTGTTTGGGTAAAATGAACATTTTTGTTTTATTGTATAAACTACTGACAACATTTCTGCCAAATTCCAAATAAAAATATTGTCATTTAGAGCATTTATTTGCAGAAAATGACAACTGGTCAAAATAACAAAAAAGATGCAATGTTGTCAGACCTCGAATAATGCAAAGAAAATAAGTTCATATTCATTTTTAAACAACACAATACTAATGTTTTAACTTAGGAAGAGTTCCGAAATCAATATTTGGTGGAATAACCCTGATTTTCAATCACAGCTTTCATGCGTCTTGGCATGCTCTCCACCAGTCTTTCACATTGATGTTGGGTCACTTTATGCCACTCCTGGCGCAAAAATTCAAGTAGCTCGGCTTTGTTTGATGGCTTGTGACCATCCATCTTTCTCTTGATCACATTCTAGGTTTTCAATGGGGTTCAGGTCTGAAGATTGGGCTGGCCATGACAGGGTCTTGATCTGGTGGTCCTCCATCCACACCTTGATTGACCTTGCTGTGTGGCATGGAGCATTGTATTGCTGGAATAACCAATCCTCAGAGTTGGGGAACATTGTCAGAGCAGAAGGAAGCAAGTTTTCTTCCAGGACAACCTTGTACTTGGCTTGATTCATGCGCCCTTCACAAAGACAAATCTGCTCGATTCCAGCCTTGCTGAAGCACCCCCAGATGAGTCCAATTTTCAGCTTTGCCCTACACCTGGTTGTCTAATGGTTAGACGGAGACCTGGAGAGGCCTACAAGTCAAAGTGTCTCGCACCCACTGTGAAATGTGGTGGAGGATCGGTGATGATCTGGGGGTGCTTCAGCAAGGCTGGAATCGGGCAGCTTTGGCATGAATCAAGCCAAGTACAAGGTTGTCCTGGAAGAAAATTTGGGAGAAATGTTGTCAGTAGTTTATAGAATAAAACAAAAATGTTCATTTTACCCAAACACATACCTATAAATAGTAAAACCAGAGAAACTGATAATTTTGCAGTGGTCTTAATTTTTTCCAGAGCTGTATATATATATATCAGGTGTTCCACGAACAAGCAAGCTTGAAGACCACTGCTTTAACATAGTAAAATGTTGTGACATTGAGACAACTCACCTTTTTCAGGGTTGCAGATATGAAAAACCACCAAATTCAATATACTACTTAAAGCATCATAACTCTCAATAAAAAAAACCTTGTTTGGCGAGCCACTTATTTCCAACAGTTGTGTGTTATTGGCGCCAAATACTCCGATGGTGAACACTGTAATTCCTTTATTTCGTAGGGCTTCAGCAGGAGCTGCAACTTCATCTTGAGCCTGTCCATCGGTAATTACGATGAGAAACTGATCAACTTCGGACCGCCCTCCTTTTGCTCTTTCAAAATATTTAGATGCGAAACTAAGAGCTTTTCCAGTTAGAGTCCCGCCATAAAGCTGTGACATGTTCCTGATGGCCTCCTGCAAATCCATTTTTAGAGAAAATGTGTTCAATGTAAACTCTTCTTTTTGTGTGTCACTGAACTGTATTGCTCCAACTCTGACTTTATCTAACCCAATGTCTGATTTTTTTACAATATTCTCCACAAAGTGTTTCATTCTTTTAAAGTCTTCGTTTATGATACTGCCTGAACTATCGATTAAAAAAAGAATATCTGCTTTAATTTTCTTGCAAGCTGAAAAACAAAACAAAAAACATAATTTATAAAGACAGAAAAAAAATTCACTCTTTTTCGGTGCTACATCCTACTGGGTTGTATTGCATAAACTAGATAAATAATATAAATGTATTTTAAGGGAAAGCCATGGGATGTTTAATGCTTTATACATAAAGAGAAATGAGAGAAAAATATATATTATTACCCTTGATTACCTTAGTAAAAGCCTAGTGTAACAACGCATAGTGAAGTAAAGCATAGGTAAGTATTGTAAAGACCAAAGAGGTATTGTAAAGCATATTAATAAAAAAAAAAAAAAAAAAAAAAAAAAAACTTATGCAATATACCTAGGGCTTCTGCATTTCGTTTTTTAACTGAAAAAATGATAAAAAACCATATACAAACAAAAAATGACATTTTGGAAAAACAGTGGAAATGGTTAATCAATTCACTTTGACCACCCCTCCCCATTAAAAAGTAAAACCTACTACTACTATTTCCTTGCCCTCATCGCCCGCCGAGACACTGCCTGGCTGGAGATCCTCCAACATCCGGAGGGTGAGAGTCCCCAGTGGGAGGCTCTGTACTCCCCGCTGGTCCCTAGGGGAGTGCTCGTGTCCCCAGTGGGAGGCTCTGTACTCCCCGCTGGTCCCTAGGGGAGTGCTCGTGTCATCACTTGACCGACTCTGACGCCGCACTCCCTTTCTGTGGTCAATTATAATTGTTAGTTCATATTCATTTTTGGTGCGCCGGACTGCAGCCATTCTTCTTGCTACTGAAGAACCTCCTGCTGCAATTCTGGCTGCATTTTTCTCCCACCCTCCTCATTTCTGGGCAACCTGTTTGTGGCTCCACCAAGACGAGAGATCACCTGGTGAATCTGCTCTTGCCTCTTGCTAGACTGGCCGTCTACAAGACCAGGAAGCATAAGATTACTCAGGGAGGGTCTCTTTGAGATCGGAGCCATGTTCAGGGCGCTGGTCCGGTCACGGGTTAAGTAAGAGCACGCCAACGCAGAGTTCACTGGCAACATGACGGCTTTTGTCCACCAGTGGTCTCTAGGTGGCGTGTTCTGTACCACCTCCCTTTGTTTTTAATTTTTAATTTACAGACCTTTTAACTGTTTTTTTTTCATTTAAAATGAGTTAATAGCCACTTTTTGTTAGCACCCCCTTTTGTTTAGGGGGTGATATACTGAATTGTTTCACCAGCCAGTGGGCAGCTGGTATAGTTCCCATACTGGTTATTAAACAGGACTATTTCCTTGCCCTCATCTCCCGCTGAGACACTGCTTAGCAGGAGCCCCTCCAACCCCCGGAGGGCAATAGTCCTCAGTGGGAGTCCCTCTACTCCCCGCTGGTCCCTAGAAGACCTAGGGACCTGGGATGGAGGGTGTTGCACAGAGCACTCGCGTGAGGAGAGATCCTGCATCACTTCACTGACTCGGATGCCGCATGCCTTTCTGCGGTCAGTCTGAGTTGGTGGTTCACATTTATTCTATGTGCACCAGGCTGCAGCCATTTTTCCTTCTGCTGAGGAACCTTCTGCTGCAGTTTTGGCTGCACTTTTCCCCCACTCTTTATATTTTGTTCATGGCTACACCAAGAAGAGAGATCTTCTGGTGAATCTGCGCCTGGCTCTTGCTAAACTGGCCATTTACAAGACCAGGAAGTGCAAGATCACCGGAGAGGGTCTCTTTAATTACAGAGCAATGTTCAGGAGCCTGGTCTGGTCAAGTGTTGCTTTAAAGCATGCAAACGCGGGGTGCACTGGCGACATGATAGCTTTTGTTGACCAGTGAGCTCTAAGTGGCATGCTTTGCATAGTTGTTATTGGTTCATTATTACATTTGAACATTTATGTACAGACTTTTTACCATTTTTTTCTTTAAAGGTAGTTAATGGTTAGTCTTTGTTAGCACCCCCTTTTGTTTATGGAGTGCTAAAGTAAATTTCTTCATCACCTGTCCCATCAGTCACACCACCTTGGGTAAGGTTAGGCTTGGTTAGTACTTGGATGGGAGACCACCTGGAATACCAGGTGCTGTTTGACAGCTGATGTAGTTCGCAAACTGACCATTAAATAGGGCTACTACTACAAAAAAAACACTAAGTTTCCCAGTGCAACTGGGCAATGTCCTGCCTTCCTGATTTGTATCTATCAATGATTTGTTCTGAATACTTTAAACCCATCCCAACTACTGAGTAACAGGACATTCCTACTGGAGACTCTGCTTGTGAAACTTGAAAATAGCTAAAAATAAGCAGAGAAAAATAAAATGAACAAAAACCTGAAGCTCTAAATATACCATTAGGGTATATTTAATAATCATTAATAAGTTTTAGTATTTAGTATTTAGTAAATTTAGTAAACATTAATAATCCATGGTTTAATCATGAAACAAGTGCTAGTATTTTAAGTTTGGAATATGCATATTCACAGGCAATGCAATGAATGCAGTTTCCTGGTACCTAATCACTTCAGGTGTTGTAGTTTAAATTCATATCAATGGCCTAGCTGTAATCATACCGTCTGACCCTCAGCTAAGGGTACGAGGATGCAAGTCTTTTAGTGTTATATTTGAAAAATCCTGAATGTAAAAAAAGAGGTGCAGAACCAAACAATTCTGTAGTCTGTAGTCATTTTATTAAACAAGAAAAATAGAAAATGTATTTCAAAACTTTGTCGAACACAAAACTGTCCGATGCGTACCCCTGTATAAACTGCAGTTATATTTGCAATACTCCTGAGATCTTGACATAGCAACACAAAAAAACATTTAAAGCACAATAAAGGAGTGGCTGAGATAAAGTAGATGGTACAATTTCCACTTAAAAAACAATAATTGGCCTTGCTTAATATTTGAACAGCTCACCATCAAATAGATTTTTCCCCAGTGATTGCACTTTACAAATTTTTTACCTTTTGGCACTGGCAATTCCAGTCGTTAATGTTTCAGAAGGATTTCAAGATGAAACTCACAATAGCTTTGTTTAACACACATTAAACAAAAGTGATAATGTAAGAATTTGAGGGAGGGTTAGTTCACTCAGGGCAGTGTTTTACAAGATAGAATCCCTAGCCTCTCCCCCTTGGGATAATCCAATATAAATATATAACTATACACGGCCAAGATAAAACAAATGCATAAACAATAATAGTTAAAGTATTGATATTTGCATGCTATACATTTAAGCTGCTGTGAATGGGATACTTTTGGGGAAATAAAAAGCATTTTACATTTATTCCATTCAGTGCATTCCGCCATCTCTGCTATGTGCCCTAGAATGTAATATTTCTTTTCTCTATTTTTTCCAGGTTTCCTGCTGCACCCTGCCTCCCAGACACTGCAGAACCCCAACTACCCACACTGGTAAGCATCTATATCTTTCAATAATTATTTTGCTTTAGGTTACCCTGATGCATTATAGCAACAATATTAGTTCAAAACAAAAGAAAGAAAACATTAAATGTTTCAAACATAGTATTCTTGGCTATCATGTAATGGAGGGGAGTTCACTTTGATACAGTCTCATTTAGTATATACTATTTTATGTGTTTTTTGAAAGAAGATTACACATACTGATGTTTTTATGGCTTTCCCCAGGTGAAAGTCAAATAAAATACTTAATTAAAAGGATTTGATTGCTTGCACATAGAATGGGTGATAAAACGGAACATTACCTTTGTAAGGAATTATATTTGTTAATTCATTTGTGAAATGGTTTTGAGCAGTTTCTAGGTTTATGTATTGTTCAACATCATGGTTAAACTCTAAGCACATTATACACTTGTTTTTCATCCAACTGAACTATTTTTTGCTATTCCTTAACCAAGAGGCCAAATATGTGCATTCATGAATGTTTTCAAGATGTGCATGAACAGGCTCCAAAGCTTTTAGGGGACTTGTTTAATAAACCCAGCTAGAGGCCAACACAGCCTTGAGAGTGTGACATTTTTTTCACCTGAGAGGGTTATTCGTTTATTCTATTTGTTTTTTTTTTTTCAAATAACCGTTTGACCTTATAAAATATTTATAAACACTCTTTTAAAAAAGCAGAGCTTAAAAAAGACCTTGAAAAGGGTCCATAAGATGAAAGATTTGTCTTACCTTCTTGTGAACAGATTTCCCGGACAACTTTATTCTTTATATCTTTCAGGGAGTCAAAGTTGTAGACATAAAAAAACCTGTCATCTGACCCTGACAGTTCTTGGAGCTGTGTTTGGTTGGCACCTTTTACACCAATGGCATAAGTTAGAACTCCTTCTTTCCGTAGGGTTTCAGATACCTGCCTAACCTCATCTTGTGACTCTCCATCGGTTAGCGTTACAAGGTACCGGGGTACCATGTTTGGTCGAGTTATTACTGCAGATTGAAAGCATTTCTGTATGAAACGCAGAGCTCCACCGGTTTTTGTTCCTCCTTCTATCTGTCTGATATTCTGGATAGCCTGTTGTATGGCTGTTTTATTGCTATGATGAGTAATATTTAATTCTAGTGTTGGACTGGTAGCATATTGTACTGCTCCGATCCGCACATTGTCAGGCCCAATGTTGAACATTTCAACCATTTCTATAAGGAATTTTTTAACTTCTAAAAATTCCTGTGTTCCGATGCTTCCTGAGCCATCCATCAGAAAGTAGATATCAGCTTCTTCTGTTTCAACACAGCCTTTAGAGAGAGAAGATAAAGAAACAACACTGTAATTAATATTTTATTTATGCTTTACTGGGGATCATTTTCTGAAAGCACAAGCCAACATTTCAATTAACAAAATGTATCCTTACCTCCAGTCTTGTAACATTAAAAACAAGGGAACATCTTTATTGAAATTTTGAAATGTTATTGCCAAATTCAATTTGACCAAATTATTGTCAAAGCTTTTAAATCAAACAAATTCCATGCAAACAAAAAGCTGTCCATTCAAGTACAATCAGAAGGGGCATGCATACATCAGATACTGATGTGTAAGGAAGAAATCATGCAAAATACGAAATCTGGACTTGTTTTATAAGTGTGTTTTTTACCTTCTTTGATTACGTCACTGCGCTCAGATACTATAAATGCTTCTGTGAAAATCTCGTCACAAATCCTGGTTTGTATTATTTCCTCGAGAGTTGATAACTGTAAGAATGTGTCCACGGTTGTGATAAATTTTTGCGGGGGATATGACGCAATCTCCCTCAGCTCTGTTGTATTGGTGTCCTGGATTCTCACAGTGAAGACTTTTACCCCGGCACGCCGAAGGCTCGTCGCAGCCTGGCTAACATTGTCGCTGGAATCCTTGTCTGTGATGAGAACTGCAATTTGCTGAACGCCCCTGCTCCCATTACCTGCAAAAATTTCTTTCCTCACGTAATCAATGGCAGCACCAGTATTGGGGTCCCCTGTCCTTCCCACATATGGTAATTCCTTTATATGCTGCAAAACATCAGTCTTATTTGTATATGTGTTAAGGTAAAACTCCACTTTCAATTTGTTATTGTATATTACCAAACCAACTCTCACTGTATTGTTGCTAACATTCAAGGATTCGACAATCTTGTAGAGGAAAACTTGAATTTGGTGAAAGTTTGCCATGCCGATGTTGCTAGAATGTTGGACTAAAAAGACGATGTCTGCCACAGAAGCATTTTGACATACTGAAAGAAAAGAAAGAAAGTGGTCTTGTTAGTATCATGGATGAAACATTATGAAACGCTTCTACATGATTAGACATACCTTTTTTGAATAACAAAGTCTATTGTGCTAGGAAAATCATAAATATTGCATTTTTAACATGCTTCAGTTAGCTTTTAGATACATCTGTATACACACTCTACAAACAAGAGGTGATGTAGTTTACATCTACAAGTCTACCTGCAAGGACAGCCGAACATGGGAATTTTTTGTCTTGAGCAAAGTACCATTGTGAAGTTAAATGGTTGTTAAGCATAGTTTGATGGAGATCCCCAGCACTACATAACTTCCCAAACATAACTGGAGGTCAATTCCCTCCAGGTATAATTTGCCAGTATTTCTATCAACCAGTGTGCCATCATCACCAACACTCACCTGCCAGTTTACCACCTTTGGTGCTTCCTATAAACCGCATGTGGGGATCTCTGATGGTCCTAAAATATCTATCAGGTAATCATCTCACTAAGCCCAGCAGGAAAGTAGCCAAAATATTGTATCAATATACTGTTGTGATTTCTGTATATTCTATAGTTCATTGCATTTACCATTCTGCTTATTAAAATCATGTTCTACTATATATTGGTCTTGGACTATTCAATGATAAAAACTGCAAAATGAAGCACTGCAACAGACCATGCAGATGTCATCCTTTACATGCTATGCTTTAGCAGTGGAGTTTGATGGAGTTCAATTTTATATGCACTACACTGCAGACTGTTGTTAAAGAACAGTTAAATGAATATCAAAATCAGTTTACTCCAGAGTGAAAGCTTTGTGATTAAGGTCTATGATAATAAAAGTAATAGACAGAAAGATTTGTTTACACTGTTCTAAACTGAAAAAATAAATAGCATTTGACCACACATTAGGCAAATTAGCCTTTGAAGACATCAACTAATGACACCGCATCTGCAAACATTTCTTTGGCTAGTGGATAAAATTGAAATACTGCATGGCCATATCTTCCCACTGCTTCATGTCAGTGTTCTTGACAAGGTCACTGTTGTATATGAATGGTTCCTATCCCTTGCTGTTTATAGCTTTTTCCTGACCTGACAGACATTTTTTTATAGTGCCTTTATAGGAAAAAATTTATAGAATAATGTAAAAACCAACTGAGTTGAAAGGTCACATTGATCATAATTTATATTGAATCGGAAATCATAAACAAATGGACCAGACAACAAGACCTACAGACAAGGAAAACATAACTGAATCTCAGAATGATAAGACACTATAAATATAAAATGTAACACTTTTCAAAAATGAAAACTACTTTACCTGCTGGTGGTTGGCTTGCTCTCTTAAACTGATTTTCTGTATCAGTTTTGATCATGTTGTATATGTTTTGAGATAAAGGAGTCAGGTTGTCTGCAGATAAATTGAAATACTTCATGTCCATATCATCCCACTCCTTCATGCTGGTATTCTGAACTCCAATAGGAACAATTTGCACACCATGCTTTTTTACAGCGTTGACAGCTTCTTGAAATGGAACATACTTTGAACTTCCAGAGATAATGACGACTAAAAATTGAGGGATGCCTTCCGCCCGGCGACTTCCAGAAGACTCTTTAAAGTGGACGTCGTAAGCGTGCTTGATGGCAACCCCAGTCTTCAGCTCTCCCACTCTCTCAGCTTTGAACCCAAGATTCTTTTTGATGTAGTTCAGCACTTGATTCTTTCCTTTAAAAGTATTAAGAAGGAACTCTGTTTGGGCATCTTCACTGAACTGTGACACTCCAATTCTGTATTTATTTGCTTGGACATCTAGTTGCTGCACGACTTTGTTAAGGAAAGTTTTCACCTGTTGAAAAGTGCTGCCTTTGGAGCCATCAACTAGGAACACCACGTCTGCAAAAAATTCTTTAGTGGCTGGAAAACATAATAAAAAAAATCACCACAATGTTTCCCCTTATAGACATTTAAATTTTGCAGTTTTTCCATGCTTTTTGTCTATGCATTTATCATATTTGATCATGATTTGCCTTTTTTAAAAACATGCTTTATCATGCTTTTTTACATTTGTTCTACATTTATGATAAACTTTCATAAAGGCAATTTTCTTTTTACTGTTTATAGATTGGCTTCTTATTAGGTAGTATGAAAAAAAATCACAAACTGAGTATTGTGCAAAAATGGTGAATACATGTTTTAAAAATGTGGTAACATTTTTGGACCATCTCCTTAGAGATTTCTTCTCAAGGTGAAATTAATACTCTTCTTGTACTGAGCAGCTGAAAACTTATCTGTTGAGATGGGTGGTAAATCTCCCAGACTAGTGTATTAAGCTCCTACAATATTGTATGTCCTCTGAAGAGTTAACTAGAAGCTGTGGTAATTTAGAAAATAAAGAAATAAATAGGTCTATTCAATGTACCTAAAATTGATGGATCTAAATACTGACACATCTGCATATTACAGCTGGCAATCTGCCGTTATACTTACTTTTAAAGACTACAATACTCTAAAGAGACTCGACAACAAACAATAAAGAGTTAAGAATTTAAAAAGTCTGCTTCTTGTTTTAAAGATGTAATACTTAGATTAATGGAATAGAACCCCAGCATTAGATTTTGTAAATCTTACCCATCTTCAGTTCTTGAGATTAGTAAATGCTGTAGGCCATGAGAAAACATATAAAGAGAAGGGCAACAAACTTTTTTTTTCATTGTGTTAACAAAATAGCACTAATAACCCATACGTAACAACACAGGGATTCAAGTTTCAATTAGGAAAAAAAAGTGAAAAAAGGTTATTAGATTTATGAACTTCAACTACATTCAGTCAGCCAAGCTGTGAGTGTTTAACGAGATGTGGCCACATCTGTCATGATTAAAAATGGTTTTTTTTTAAAAGTATGAATTAGGCCAGATTTTTCATCACGTAACAGCTTAAATCACATTATTAAAACAAAAAGAACAGTACCGCTGGTCTGAGATTCACAGACAGGCATCCATGTAAAGAAAAGAACAGCCAAGAGTTTAAGCTTCTCCATTTTTATCACAGATCAACTATTGTTTCTGAAAAAAAAAGACATTATGCATATAACAAAAAATGCATTTCTCCCATCTCACAGTTTTTGCTCTTTCAGTGCAGAATATTTATTTGAAAACATGCATAACATGCATATGTGTTACACCAATGACAGATAAAAATAACCATTTGAGCACTGACAAATTATCAAATTGTGAAATGTGCTTTGAGCAAATGCTCAGTTCCTGAACAGATTTTAAAGATGCTGCTCAATCTGTGAGTAGCAATTGATTGCATGTTAAAAATGGGCATCAAGTGAAATACAAACATTTTAAAATAATACTTTTTTTATCGAATGAACATAAAATTGGCAAATTATATTTATAAGATACAAGTCAATGATTCATTATTTATGTATTTATTATTTACTGTAAAGCTTCAAATAATTGCCGGCGGTCTCCAATAATCGTCCTTCTCTAATAAAATATTGCAGCGTTTGTATTGCATAGTATTATTAATAAAGGCTGCCCTTGTATAATCGCTGCCCTCGTTTAAGGGCCGCAGTCATTTTGATCAATTTAAAATAAACGCTGTGGCACAACCTTTAATGACTTTGCTGGAATGTTGTAATTTACTTATGTAATTTCTGTAAGGTTGTGTGCAGGTAGCTTTTTCATGATTGCATTATTTGCAGATGTTAGTGATCTTACATAATAAACGCAGAGTCTCAAATAGTCGCCGGTCTCCAATAGGCGCCAGGGCTACTGGCAAACTGTAAATTAATTTAAAGTTTTACAGTATGCAGGAAGTTAGCCCATTAAAACCGGGCCTCATTTTCAAGCGGGTCATTTAGCAATTTAGGAGGATATTGATCTCAAACATTAAACTTCAAGCGAGTTTGAAATAACAATTGTTTTATTCATATTATAAGACTATTATATACACAGTATTTAAACTGCAAAATTAAACGCTAATCCACGTCTAAGTGGAAGAAGGACAGAAAGAAAGAAAGAAAGAAAGAAAGAAAGAAAGAAAGAAAGAAAGAAAGAAAGAAAGAAAGAAAGTATGCTTATTAAACATTTTATTTATACATTTATTTTCATAAATCATGGAAGGGGTGAACTGCCACTTTTTAGAAAACCGGTTTAGCAGACCCGATCAGCATCAGCCTGTGGAATAAAGACTAAATCACTGTATTAGTTTTTACAAGGCTTGCTGCTGTGGCATTTAGAATTGCACTGAATGCCCTTACGCACACAGAAGTACTTCTTTCCTTGACAAAAATGAAGCCTTGCATAGTTGCTGCTGCTGTACAAAGAGAAAGTTTGTTTTCTTTGGGTACTTAGTCCAAATTGGGAATCGGACAACTAAAATCGATAGGTTGCGGATGCAACCCCGGTTCCCTGAAAGAGAAAATAACCATTAACGTATGGGACATTGCCGTCAGGCAGTAGGGATTGGCTGAGCTTTATAGCAAAGCTGGCGATAGGCCTCTGCGCGAGCTGCTGTGTAACCCCTCCCCCCTGGGAGCTTACTACACGCAGCGCTCGGAGACTCTCTTCCTCTTTTGCTCTTCGGGCCGAGAAAGCTTCTGGAGCGACCTCGCAGGTTAATGGTTATTTTCTCTTTCAGGGAACCGGGGTTGCATCCGCAACCTATCGTTCCCTTTCAATTCGAAAATAACCATTAACGTATGGGAACAGTGTACCCAAGCCGTCACGAGGGAGGATTCGCGGCAGTAGGACAGACTTACGTCATAACGCAACTGTGTAGGTAATACATCTAGGCATATGCGGAGCTGCGCCTCAGTGTCTATGATCACAATGACACCTGTCCTAAGGTGGGGTATCAAACACTACATTGGCATCCTGAGGTGCCATAGAGTGTAGTACAGATGCTCCAAATAATGGAGCAGAGGAATCCAGCACGTTTAATCTGTAAAACCGCATAAAGGTATGCGGTGTAGCCCAACTGGCTGCCGCGCAAATATCAGACACTGGCACCCCTCTAAAGAGGGCCCAGGACGTTGCCATACCCCTAGTAGAATGCGCCTTCAACTGCCCTGGCGGTGGAAGGCCTGCAGACTCATAGGCTAATTTAATAGCATCCACTATCCAGTGGGAAAGACGTTGTTTTGACAACGGCTGACCCAATGTCTTAGAACCATGGCATATGAACAGTTGTTCTGTTTGCCTCACGGTCTTTGTACGGTCAATATAACACCTCAATGCCCGCACAGGGCAGAGCATGTGTAACTGTTGTTCCTCTGGAGAGGAAAAGGGAGGAGGATGGAACGCCATCAACTCGACTGGCTGGTTCATATGGAACGGGGATATAACCTTTGGCAGAAAGGCTGGATTTGTACGCATGGAGACCTTAGAACCGTCTCCTGTGAAGCAGATACACGAAGGGTGCACTGACAGTGCATGTAATTCACTGACACGTTTTGCTGACACTACCGACAGCAAAAACGCGGTTTTCATAGATATGAGCTTCATATCCACTGAGTGGAGAGGCTTGAACGGTGCCTTGGTAAGGGCTTCTAGCACGACGTCAGGGCTCCATGGCGGTAAGTTGGTCACTCTTGGAGGTCGCAAGTATCTTGCACCTTTAAGGAACTGAGATGCCAAAAAATGGCAACCCGGTGATAATCCGTCAACGTGTACATGGCAGGCTGATATGGCGGCTAAATACACTTTAAGTGTAGAGGGAGATTTCCCTTCAACTAACAGTTTCTGCAGAAACTGTAATATTACTGCCATGGGACAAGATATTGGGTCATGGCCCCCCACCAGACACCAATCTTGGAAAAACTGCCATTTGTACGTGTACTGCGACCTGGTAGAGGGCGCTCTGGGGCTCTGAATGGTCGAGATCACAGCTGTCGAAAGCCCTAAGGCTGACAGGCGCTCCTGCTCAGGGGCCAAGCCCATAGCTGCATGAGCTTGGGGTTCGGGTGCCAAAGCCAACCTTCGGCCTGGGACAATAGGTCTGCTCGCAGGGGAAGCTCCCACGGTTGACCATGCAGTAACTGCACCACGCTTGGGAACCATACTCTCTGAGGCCACCGAGGAGCGATCAGAATCACTGTCGCTCGCTCTACCCTGACCTTCTGTAAAAGGGTGGGGAGCATCAGAGTCGGTGGAAATGCATATAGGACTGGCGGCCAATCGCGAGCCAGTGCGTCAACTCCTAGGGGGCTGTCGGGATCCCTCACCGAGAACCATAGTGGGCAGTGAGTGGTCTCTTGCAAAGCGAAGAGATCTACCTGCGCTCTGCCGAACCATTCCCAGATGCGCTCTACCACCTGAGGGTGGAGACGCCATTCTCTAGGTATCTGTTCAGTGCTTGCAGATCTAAAATAGGGCGGAACCCGCGATCCTTTTTGGGCACTAGGAAGTATTTGGAATAGAACCCCTGGTCGATCAAAGTAGGGTCTACTTGTTGAATGGCACACTTCCTGAGCAGTGCCTGTATCTTCGCATTCAGAGCTGAGGACTGAACTGAGTCCTCCACTGCAGTTACGACCACCCCCCTGAAGGGGGGAGGCTTTAACCAGAACTGAAGGGTGTACCCGGTGGAAATGGTCTTGTGCACCCAGATGTCGTTGGCACACTGTTGCCAGAACTGGAGCTGTGGAACAGTGTAGGGGTGGGCTAATAGCTGCCTGGGAGTCTCAGGGCTGCTTTGGCTGCTCACGCTCACAAGGGGCCTGGCCGGAGCCACGAGGACGTGACCTGCCACCTCCTCTAGGGCGCGATATTACGTGCTGCGATTGTGTAACCCCAAGCCGCACTGATAGACCTGCGGGGGGGGGGGGTCTTACCACCCCATGGTCACGTCTGCTGCTGTGGCGGTGCCTTGCACTAGGGCTGTCCCTGGGGCCGCTTCGGCTGGAATTGTTTACTTGGCCACATCTTGGCCATTTGCTGCGACGCCTCTCGTGCTTTGACGGAGCATTGTAGCATCTCCTCTACTGCAGGACCAAACGTGTGTCCTGGAGTGATTGGAGCGTCCAGAAAGGGGGCCTTGTCAGGCTCCTGCACTCTCGCCTGTGAGAGCCAGAGCTGTGTTCTGGCCACCACCATTGAAGCAATGCTCCTACCCTGAGCCCGCGCGTTGAGCTGGGCTAACCTTACCAGCAGCTGGCTGATCGTGCCTAGCTCGTTTCTGAGGGCCGCAGAAGGGCACTCCGGAAGGTCTCTAATTAGTGCCTCCTGGTAGACTGTCAGACGACTGGCTACATTAGACAGTCTGACTGCCTCCGTGGCCGCAGAATACCCTTTCTTTAGGTGTATCTCTGTGGTTCTGCACTGTTTATTAGGACACGCTGGGTCCTTAGTAAGCCCAGTGTCGGCGTTTTCACCAACGCGGCGAACGCAGCGTCCACTGGTGGAAAGGACGCTAGGCCAGCCTCGCTGGCCCCCTGCAGAGTAAAGGCCGAAGCCTTGCGAGACGTCGCAGGAGCAGAGGCCGGAGCCCCCCAAGTAGACTGCACCTCTTTAACAAAGTCCGGGAATGCTGGGAGCATCCTGGACTGACGGGACTGGGCCAAAGGCGACTCAAACAGAGATCGCCGTGGAAGCTCTGTCTGGGGCCAATCAATACCCAAGCAGCAGGTTTCTCTGTCAACCACAGACCACATAGGGTCGCAGTCCTGCTGCGGCTGTATTGGAAGGGAAACATCCGATAGACGGTGTGGGGGGGCCACTGGTTGGCTGGAGACGGGTCCAGTGGGCTGCTCTGGGGCTCGAGGCACTGCAGTAGTGGGACGGCTGAGACAGTGTGGGAAGATCCCAGTGAAGGGGCGTGCCCACCCATTGACTTCTTGGCCCTTTGTCGAAGGGTGTGTGTCTGAAAGACAGCACAGAGACTGCAAAAAGCCCTATCCACCAGCGCGGATGCGGCTTGCTCTGGCCCGAGACATGCCACGCACTCCTCGTGAGGGTCACTGGCAGGCAGCTTAGCCTGGCAGGATGTGCACTGGTGAAAGCCCGACATCTTGTGCGAGCACGGCACCGTAAACATTGACCGAACGGCAAGCGTAGAGTCGAGAACGTCGAACAGCAAGCGGCAGAGTGCCGATGCGTCGAGCGTATAGCGTCAAGGCGTCGAGCGTGGCGGCAAGGCGTCGAGCGTGGCGGCAAGGCGTCGAGCGTGGCGGCAAAGCGCCGAGCGTCGAATCGGCGAGTGTCAAAGCGGTGAGTGTCGAAGCGCCAAGCACATAGCGTCAAGGCGGCAAGCATCGAGGATGTGGCGTCGAAGCGCCGAGCGCATATCGTCGAGGCACCAAGCGTCGAGCACGTGGCGTTGAATCGTCGAGCACGTAGGGTCGAAGCGTCGAGCACGTGGCGTCGAAGCGCCAAACGTCGAGAGTATAGCGAGCACAGAGTCCCAAGAGCGGAAGCACTACACCAAGCACCGAATCGCTGACACCTCGCAGAGCGAGTACCTAGAGTCGAGACGCAAGCACAAAACGCCTAAGTGTCAGCTGACCCGTAGAGCGGAGACGCTGGTGCTGGTACAGTGTCTTATTTGGTGTTAATACTTACCTAGGTGCTAATGGGAGTATGTGCTCTGTGGTAGTTCTTTTTGGTGAAAAGGTTTTTTTTTATTATTCTGGAACGCTGCAGCGAGTGCTTGGTGTACTGTAGAAAGGACTGTAGGGCAAGCCATACAGCTACCATGCGGTGGGGAACACACAGCAGTGGAAGATTCTAGAGGGCTGCAAAGCAGACTCCACTCACACACACACGGTCTAGCCAGACGAGACCGACTGCAATATGCGCGTGGCAAAGCCAACGACGCGCATCAAAATATATATATAAATCTGAAATAGAAATATATACAACCCAAAAACACACAATATAATAATAATATTAATAATAATATTATAAATAATAGGAGAAGACGGAGACCGAGAGGTTAAACAAAAACACGATGCCGAAGCAAAGCGTGAAGGATATATATAGTAATATATAAAATATAAAACACAATTATATAATCCAATAACCAATAATAAACGTACTGAAATAAACTTGGAGAAGGGGCCAGAACCAGCTTCTCAAGCCTAAGCTTTGTGAGTACAATCAGTACGAGCTCTACTACCTACCGCTACTGATGCTGAAGACAAAAGAGGAAGAGAGTCTCTGCGCTCTGCGTATAGTAAGCTCCCAGGGGGGCGGGCTTACACGGCAGCTCGCGCAGAGGCCTATTGGCAGCTTTGCTATAAAGCTCAGCCAATCCCTACTGCCTGACGGCAATGTCCCATACGTTAATGGTTATTTTCGAATTGAAAGCCATTCCTACTGTAAAGGCGCTCCAGAGATCTTCCAGCAGACTGAAATTGCAATTATTTTTAAAATTAAAATTATTTTGTCAGTCATTGACAATATACAGTTATTCTCAAAGCTGTTTACTCCATATTGTCATTAGCACATTAATATTATAATAATAATAATATATTATAATAATAATATTAATATCAATAATAATAATAATAATAACACTATGTAACACAATTTTTGTTCCTGGGTAGTAAGTGTTATTTCCTAATTGCTTATTCCTCAAAAGTATAGAAAATGGCTATTATTCCCCACAAACTTTGCTTTTGTGACCAGGACAGTGATATTTCAAAAAATCACTATTTCCAATGAGAAAACGGGCGAATTTGTGTATTTTCGTTCACATAAAGTCAGAAAAACATATGAATCCAAATTAACATGTATTTATACTAAAGTAATACAAAAATGACTACAAAAGATTTAGAAGTGAGTAGTTTTTCGAGATTTATGATTATACTGTAAATCACTTTCATGAATCAGACCCCAAATGTAGTCTCCCATCATGTTCTCGTTATACTGTCCTTGGTAGCGACGTTCAAAGTCCAGTATATCCTGGTGGAAGCGCTCGCCTTGCTCCTCCGAGTACGCTCCCATGTTCTCCTTGAATTTATCAAGATGAGCATCAAGGATATGTACTCTGAGGGACATCCTACAGCCCATTGTGCCGTAGTTCTTCACCAGAGTCTCAACCAGCTCCACATAGTTTTCGGCCTTGTGATTACACAGGAAGCCCCGAACCACTGCGACAAAGCTGTTCCAAGCCGCTTTCTCCTTACTAGTGAGCTTCTTGGGGAATTCACTGCACTCCAGGATTTTCTTTATCTGTGGTCTGACGAAGACACCGGCTTTGACCTTTGCCTCAGACAGCTTACGGAAGAAGTCTTGAAGGTACTTGAAGACTGCCGACTCCTTATCTAGAGCTCTGACAAACTGTTTCATAAGGCCCAATTTGATGTGCAGTGGTGGCATCAGCACCTTCCGGGGGTCCACCAGTGGCTCCCACTTGATGTTGTTCCTCCCCACAGAGAACTCAGTCCGCTGTGGCCAGTCCCGCCTGTGTTAGTGCGCCTTGGTGTCCCTGCTGTCCCAAAGGCAAAGATAGCAGGGAAACTTGGTAAAACCACCTTAGAGACCCATCAGGAATGCTACCATTTTGAAGTCTCCTATGACCTCCCAGCCGTACTCTGCTAGGCAGCTGGAACTAAACTGAACTGGTGGGCTTAAGGCCCCTGTATTTATACTACTATTTATATTACTGGAAAGTTCTAGAAAGTTCTAGAAGTTACTCCAAGTTTACTCAGCATTGAATCTATCTGGAATGTTCTGAAAAATAGGTAGATTTCAAAATATCACTGTCCTGGTCACAAAAGCAAAGTTTGTGGGGAATAAAAGCCATTTTCTATACTTTTGAGGCATAAGCAATTAGGAAATAACACTTACTACCCAGGAACAAAAAAAAAAAAAAATTGTTACACGGTGTAATAATAATAAAGTTACCAAACAAGAACTGAATAGTGGTTTTTCAACAGTAGGTACCTGTTCCTGTAAGTACCTTTGACAATCTAGCCCATTTTCCCCTATTAAAATAAAGAAACCAACTGCATCCTGACAATAACCACCGGAGTCTCCAGGATAAAAAGGGTAAAAAAATAAGCACAGTGAAGGTAAACAATTATATCATATCTACAGCTATGGCCAAATGTTTTTATTCACCTTGTAAGGTTTGGTTTTTTCTCACAAATCTTCTTCAGGTAGTTTCATAAAAGAGTTTTAGTCAGCAAATCAGAGGCATTACAACATTGATAACAGCTGATGGCATGCTGAGCTGCCCTGGTACAGAGAACATATGTCTGAGCTGACATCAGTGTAGATGTTAGTTTCCGATCTGAGCTTTCATGGCATCAGAGATGTTTGTCTGTTTTTCTGATTCTGCATGGCACAGAGATGTTTCTGAGTAAATAAATACAGCATAGATATACAGCTAGATTGATTAAACTTGGTCCTATTTCCCTACCGTGATGCATAGCATGACCACATTAATAGTTAACATCTGCGTTTCTTCTCACTTCTCAGCAGAAACCCAGATAACTAGAGGTTACATTTAAGAACAATTATTTTTGCACAATTCTCACAGGCAGCAAAGCGCTACACCCACGCATCACAAGGTCGAAATACAAGACGTGATTGGAAACTATGTGATGTGCACCAGCTATGTACAGCTTAATGTTAAGAGTTCATTAACAGTGCCTTGATTCAGAGCTTACATTAAACAGGAAAATCACACAGTGTTTACAGAGTTTCAATGATTAACGTTTAAAGGGGCAATATAAGCACTTGGTTTCATAATGGAAAGGAACAAACAGCTCATGAAACAAAGAACTTGTGCAATTTAACTGGAAAAACCTAGTGTTCCATTTGTATAATGTGTTATTAGGTGTGACACTTTACCTAAAGTTATAGCATGTCACTTTTAATAAAAGTAAGTAGTTTTAAAACCAGTTCTAATTGGTTTGATTATCATTTGTACATAGGCTGAAAACAGCTTTCTACGCAGAAACAATATATGCGAAAAGAAAAGTGTATCATCACAGCTGCAATCTGAGTTATGAAAAGCCAGTCACTCCAACATGGGTTTATTTCAGGGCATGTGCCAAGCTACAGAGCTGCAAGGTCAGGGCAATACATATGCAGGCATCACGCAATCAAACAAACTACAAAATGATATACCAAAAGTCTGCCGGAAGCCCTAATGGTAGTACAGTATTTAATATTTGATTTTGAAATGTCACGTTTTTCAATTTGTCAGTTTTTTGTTAAGTATATGGAAAACTACAAAGCCAAATGTAATTCAATATGTTTACGTAACATTATTCAGCAGGTTTCATTTGGCTTTATGAAGCAAAATTAGTTAATTCTGTAGGGTGATGCAAAAGCTGCAGTAAACATACCGGGGGGGGGGGGGGGGGGGGGGGGGGGGGGGGGGGGGGGGGGGGGGGGGGGGGTGTTGGCTTGGTAGCATTGTCCTTCTATATTGCTGTGTCATTTCAAAGGGTCATGGGTGAATTGACAAAGAGGATTAACGATTATATCAGTATCCCACTTAATTAGGAGCAGCTACAAAATATTAAAAAGGAGTTATGACATCGCTGGATATCCCAGAGTAATGGGAGCCATTGATTGCACACATGTTGCACTCAAATCACAGCAGCACCATGCATATGCATACGTGAACAGGAAGGGGTTCCATTCATTAAACGCTCAGTTGATTTGTGATGCATCCTATAACATCTGGAACGTATGTGCAAATTTCCCTGTCTCCTGTCATGACTCTTACATTTTGACACAATCTGCTGTGTTTAATCATTTCAGAGACCCAATACACCACTGACATATTAGTAGGTCAGTATTGTAAGACCACCTAGAAAATTAAATATTTGTAGTTATGAAAATATTTGTAGTTATGAAAATATTTTAGCCTTTTCTATATGAATGAGATTTGTTCGCTTATTTTAACCATTTGTAACCTTATGGAACGTTTGTTGTATTGCTAAAATGAGCTACCGTTATTTGCACCCAGTGCAATGTTACTTCCAAGAAATTATCGATACAACTGTAGCCTATCTGGATAGTAAACTATATGACTTAACACTTGTGTCTAACCCACACATGAATGAAGAACAGGCATACAATAGGTCGCCCAGAACCACTAGGAATGTGATCGAGCTGACCTTTACTTTATTAAAAATGAGGTTTGGGTGCCTCGACAAACCAGGGTCAGGGGCACCACAGCCAGGGAGGGCAGAGGGGTCATGGCTTACCCCACTTTTAAAAGACTGCAAAATGCACATTAAATGAGTTGTATATACTAAGCTGTGGCTTCGATTTTAATATGTGAAATACCATTTAATATGTGAAGTGTTCTAAATACATGTACATTCTGGATGACAAAATGCACAATTTTAAATGAAGTTTACAAAATATACAAAAATAGATATTCCCTTTTTTTTTTTTTTCATTTGGTTGCTGCTAGTTTCCATACAGCAAATTATGCTTCCATTCATTATTTTTGATCTTGTTAGCATGCATTTTGAATTATGAGTTTGACCCCCCCGTCTCATAAAACCAGCCACTTAATCTTTCTCCATGGCCATGTTTGTGAATAATTTTAAAGATAAATCAACAAGGAAAAAGAGTATATGACAGGAAACCAGTGTTAGATAAATACATGTGTCTTTACATAAAAATGTAATGCACAACCTTACCTCCTTCTAGCCAAAAATAATCATTACTGTTGAACTTGGCTTCCAGTTTCAAAAGGATGAAGCTGGACTCGTCCAGATATTCTCTGTAACAGCCAAACCCTAATTAGTAAAATATAAAATAATGTTATTTGAAAGCACAGGTGTAAATGTTCTAATCTGCCACCATTACCTAAAACCCCCAGAAAAACCACTGTGGCATTGGAGAGTACAATTAAAAGAAACAAATCAAATCATAGAGCGTAAAGGAATGAGCTTTGGATAGGATGACAGAACTACATTTATGTAGCATTTATAAATACATGTAACAATTATAATTACAATTACCAATATAGCTGCAAGCAGCAATGACTGGGGTCCAAGCGCCAGACCATGTGACCTATGACGGTATTTCACATGTGGCACAGTAGCCCACTGGCCTCTATTAATCTTTTTAGTATATTGTACCATAGGAGCATATATGGATTGCTATATGTGTTTCATAGTAACCGTTACCCTATCTGCACTCTAAAATTAGTTATAAGCTAGTTTTGCATTTGACCTTAGGGAGAGGTCAATGTCACAGTCAAGGTAACTTTTGAATAGGGCACATATGGGTTGCTATATGTGTAACATAGTAACCATCACCATATCTGCACTATAAAGAGTTATAAGCAAGTTTTATATAAGTAAGGTAATAACTGCAAATATGGGTAATGTTTCAATTGAATCAGCATGACTGTTTAAGAGAAAAAGATGTTTGAATATTTTTGACAAATCCAAGATGGTTCAACCAAAAGCTCACGAAATTCAGTACGCTGGTAGATGCCTATGTGCAATAGTCGGTGATATTCGGCAAATTTGCGTAAGTCACATAGTTCAGCAGCCATATTGGATTTTGCAGAATTTGTTAAAACGCCTATGTATTGAAAACTACTTATTGCAGAGTTCTGAAAATTGCTACACATGTTGAGGGATAGGCCCTGATTAACTGTTGTTAATATGAAACTGATTGGTACTGTGGTTTGGCAACCACGTTGATTAATGTGATAAAATTACCATAACAATATAAAATCATCAAAATTCAAACATCTTCCCTGAAACCGCTTATCTGATTGAAACAAAAATTGGAATAAAACATCTCAGTATGGTCATCTGTTACGCTCGTTCAAGGAAAGTTGCCACTGTGAAAATCATGGCAGCCATGCCGGATGACATCATCTGCATACGCAACTGACTATAAAACTGCCTTTTAAATGGCTACACCAAACCTCACAAAACTCGACATGGATGTAGAGGACTATGGGATGTTGTGCCGTGGTCAAAATGGCGGCCTTTGGTGACATGGTGTGGCAGCCATTTGGGATTTAAATTTTGGACAATATTCAAAAGTCTTCTTCTTATGAACGGTAAATATTACAGCTGTGAAAAAAAATGGTACATAATGCGCTCATGTCCACGACTGATTCCACTTAAGCAATTGATCGGTTACATGGTGTCGTGGCCATGCTGGATTTTGCGTAAAACGCTTAAATGACATCTCCTCATGAACCCTTTGTCCGATTGACGTGAATCTTGGGTATGCGTTACCTTTGCAGTGTACTAAAAAAATTATTCATGAAAAGTTCCTACATGAACAAACATTGCCGCCACAAGCCAATCAATATGGGTGACATGCCAGTTTTGCCCATTTTTCACCCTTAAATTCCTACCCCTGGGGCGCTGCTACCATGTTAAGCAGCAGTCTAGAAATAAATATTTCTGGAAGCAGCCATTTTTCGCTGGTGTCTAGAAAGAATAGTTTCACTAACTCATGCAACTTAAAACAAGGTAATTACACTGGAAAAGCTGATATTATTTTACACATACACATAGTACAGTATACAATGACACATACTGTAAACTAAAAAAGCATTTTTTGAAGCCCTGTTGCAGCTGTACAACATCCATACGAAGAAAAAAAAAACTGCCCGTGCTTTTAAAACCAGAAGACAATCGAAACAATAACACGTATAATATAGGCTTTACAAGTCACACCAGAGCAGTTTGTTTAAAAATCGTACTAAAATTGTTTAGAAAAAAATACCGTGTTCTCGGGTTGTACAGAAATGTACTGTAAAGTGAGACGTGTGTGTGTGTGTGTGTGAAACGCTATTGTTAGCTGAACCGAAGCCAGTCGGGGAAAAAAGCACCATTTAAACCAGAAGACAATCAAAACAATACAATGTATAATACATTAGATGTACAAGTCACATGAATATAGTTTGTTTAAAAATCGGAATCAAATTATTTTATGACTTAACTGTGGTAAAACAACAATCACAAATATTGAATAGCGAACCGCGCGTGTAACCCGCTGGGGGGATGGGGGGTAGGCGGGACGGAGCGAGGTGCGGACTGCGAGCAGATTTTTCACTTAATTAATTAGGTAATGAAAAGTATAGACAGAACTCTTCAGGATCGCTTGCTCTATGAAATACAAGTACAGTAGTGAAGATCGCATGGTTATTTACAGAGAATCCCACCCCACTCCCCCCCAAAAAACGGACATTTCATTATAATTAATCGTAATCGTTGTTTACTTAAAAGAACCTTGTGGACACGAAGGCATGTACAGAACGGTATACTGACACACCCAGTGTAAGTAGGGTTGCCACCTTTGCCACAAACCAAACCCGGACATATTTCTCAGTCAGCCTAGCAGCCTGCAAAACTGCAGCTGTAATACAGTTTAACACAATACCACTAGATCTCGGTACAAATCAATAATCATGCATTATACACAGTATTGTGCTCTTGATATTTCTAGCAATTGAACTTGCAAGCCAGAAAAAATAGTAGCTATATCAAGGTAGAGCAGAGGCTTATCTTGAAGGCAATCTGATTTTTTTTTACCCTCAATATTATTAAGCACTATTTATTTATTTTTCTTTCAAAACGTTTACCACAATATTCCACGCGGTTTACTCTGAATCCCATGCGTGGTTAGACTCTGTTCAGGCTTCGGTTCAGTATCCCAGCGGCGCAGTAAACGGAAACTAAGAAAAAATTCTTAGTAATTTACACGCAGTGTATGTACCTTAAAAACTGCCCTGGTTTGTCAACTGTTTATTTTTAAGTAGCCTACATGTAAAACCATCAAACTATCGGGTTTTTTGTTTGTTTGTTTGTTTTTGAATGCATATTTCAGTGGGTGTTCGTTGTGTAGATGTCAGTAGATACTAACTTACTGTATTTAGTACTACCTCTTAAAATGTATTAGCGAAAATAATATAATTTCATATCTGGTAGCCAACGTGTTGTTCCTAATCGTGCTGTCTGTTCAGTTTTCATTGTGTTCATAAAATTCAATTTTGTTTCATATAGCACATTGACAGCGTTCATAGGCTTTGTACAAAAACGGAGATTTACTTTCGTGTTGCAGAAAAATACTGCATTTTAAAGTTCACCACACGAGGGACACATATGAGCATTAAAACTGGTAATTCCTGATAAAAAATGATATTGTCTTACCCCGCCCAGTATAACCTTATTTTTTTTTATATTTGCCATTTTTCATTACTGTGAAACAAAGGGACGATGCAAAGATCACGAGTGACCTGCTAATCGTTATGCAAATAATCATTAAAACGACTGCTGCCACCTTGTTAGTGGAGGCGAACGACATTTTATCGTTATACAATGAAGCCGTGAGCAGCCTTGTCAATACTATATTAAATAATCAATTATTTAAACAAACAAAATCTAAATCTGTGATAAGTGATGTATAATTTTACAATAAAGTTAATGTTAATCAATTACATTAAACTGACTATTGATAATTCACACACATGTAAAATATAGCACGTTGAAAATGTATGCTATGCTGCAAGGTTTGGGGAAGGCGTTTCTCTAAAAGCTGCGTGAGGTCAAAACAACAACAGCCAAGCGCAGCCGCCGCAGCAAGCTCTGGGTAACAGAACGCAGCATTGAAATATGTATTCTGTGTCGTTGACCGTTTCTTTCAAAACCATTATCAAAATGCAAAAAATAATTTAACAAAAATATCTTACTCAGACAGCACAGTGATGTTTTGTCCAAATGTTTGCCCTGTCTGTAACAAACACAGCTGCATATAAATTCTTCAAAATTCTGACTTGTGCAGGCCTCAGGGAACTAATGCCGGCAATTGAATGAAGCCGATTGCTTAGATGCATTTCACTATAAAAGCTAGTTAGGATATTGTTTGCATCCAAATAACATTTTCATTTGCTGCCAACCAATGCTTCCAATATTTTTGCCAAAATTGACATAGTCGGCTGTGTCCAAAGTGATTTGTGATGATCTATAACAACCAATGCGCTTAAATTTCACAATAACTGCTTGGAAGCCTTTATAGTTGCTAGCAACTCTAGTAATAATAATAGTCTTAACAATTACAATAGGGTTCCCGCCTCATTGCTTTGACCCCAAATTACAACAGAATTGTTGCTCAAATTGCAATTACAATGCTATTTTGTTCAATTACAATTTCACTAAAAAGTACCATAAATGGCTTCACATGTTAACATGTATGCTCTGCTTGTACTATCAAGCAGTAATCACATCTATATATACATACAGAAACATACTAGAGAACATTTTTTCAAACAAATGGGGCCAGTAAGTGTTTGAAAATAGGAGAAGAATGTAAAACACAACATGGAACTGTGAAGGATTAAGCTTGGAAAGATGTGTACTTGAAGTGAAAAATATCTTGTTGGTATCATTTACCCTGATATTACTTTAAATCCTTAAGAATTGGAGATGATCCAGTGACACAGTTTTGTTCCGATTAATATGAATTACTTTTAATCCTACTTGATACTTTCTGACAATCCTTGTAGATACTCTGTCAGAAAAGTGAAACAATCCCTTAGATGTACTAAGCACCTGTTATACTGTCTTTATGCAAAATAAATAGTATGTGACAGGACAGCATCGCTGGCCAGGCTGTTATGATCAGGAAGGGGGACTCAGGCACAGAAAGCTTGCAGGTTCAACGCACTAATACACATTTTAATTATAAAACAAATAATAAACAAACACTGGAACAAAACAAAAGCCAGACAAGGCAGACACTTTATATACAACACAGAACGGACACAAATGAAACACATAAATAAACAAAACAGCACACCCAGGGTGGGACAAATCATTCTGTATGCTGGTGGCCATTTGGCCCCTTGCTTTCAAAACCTGGAGGACAAGTGAACTTTCATGTTAGCCAACATTTTCAAATGGGGACAATATGAAGAGACATGTATATTTTGCCCACTTGTTGCTTTTGCATGCTTTGTTTTCATGTAATGGGTGTTTTTTTATTATGTTTAAATTTTGGGAAGGGAACTATATACAATTGATGTGCCAGAGAAGTAACTACATACAATTCCAGGGGACTCTATTCTGTACATAAAATGCCAGGGAAATATATGCATTAAAACATGCCACGGGACATATACATTAAATGCCATGGAAGTATTTTCTTTGTGCATAAAAGGCCACTAAGTGAAGAATATACATAAAATGCTAGGGAACTATATACATCAAATGCCAGGAAATAAAACGATATTAATCAAATGCTTTATTTTTCAGTTAGTGTCGTAGACAAGCTGGCTAAATTCTCCTCATCTTCCGTTACAATCTATGTGAGATGCAGATGTGCCCTCTTTGTATATGCAGAACGGATACTAAATTAAATTGGCAGCATAAACACATTTAAAAACGGTCAATAAAAAATGTCTAACCGATTTTTCTGAAGGTTATACAAAAATTATTTGAGTGCACTGCTTTTGTAATTATTTGTATTATCAAGTACTGGTACAGGAATATAATATACAAAGCCTAAGTTATATATTTATCTCCTAAGTGGGCTCATTGCGGCTAAACACATATACAAACATATCATCAAAACACAGACACCAATAACAATATTGAGAAAATATAAAATATTTACATAAAAAGTAATAATATGCATTTGCCAATAATATCCACTTCTAATATGTTGCACAAACGCACTGCCACTGCACACCTACACTTTGTGCACAAATACACCTTTTGACACTAAATGTTATGATTCTATATTTTATTCTAGAAGTTGTATACACCATTACATCAAATAATAATAATAATAATAATAATAATAATAATAATAATAATAATAATAATAACAACAAAGGGGTTCAAACTTTGTACTGTAGCAAAAGCTTTGTTTTTAAATCTCTGAGTTTTTATTTTTATAGCAACATATCATCAAAATATATATTTCAATACAGTCACCCAGAGGATGAACAAGAAAAACTAAAATGTGACAATGAGAAAAGATTCTACTAAGAAAGTTACTTTACTTCCACAAAGCACTGAAATGCCAGATGCTGTTAAAATAACCTTTGAAAATATAAAAAAATAATGTAGATATTTCAGATAAAGTAATCAGATATTACCACTGCTAATTATAGAAGAACAATAAATAACAAAGCAATGTTGTCCATGGAACTTACCAAGCAGTTGATTACTGCAGACTGCTCTCACCGGTCAACTGGTTAACTTCAAGTGAACTTAAATACTTTAAGCCACTCCTTTAAGGGAAAATTCAAAACCTCATTTTCCAGTAAACCATGTATTTCCCAGAACAGTATCTCTACTGTATATTTCACTTTGAATCGAGATCATTTAGAGACATGTTGTTGTTATTGTATTCTTTTTGTATGCTGATGAAATGTGCTACATCTGCAGCTGTAGCAGCAAAGGAGATTGCTGCCCTCTTCCATTGTAAAAGGAGAAGATGTATTATAATCATTGGCAATAAATATATGTTGGACAAGAACTAATAAACAGCTCATGAACTCTTTAATACAGACAGATTTAAAAAAAAGGTATTTAAGCAGGGGCATCATTTCAAAAAAAAAATTCTAGAAGGGGCAAACTTGTGCCAGTATTGAACCATCATGCTAGCCTGTTTACAATGAGATAGCATGCTGTGCTTTTTCAACTACATTCTTATTCTTAAAATAAAATATAAAAAATGCATGGTGAAAGTATTTTTAAAGCACTAAGTTTCATTCTATTGCAATAAATGATTATATGATCATTTCTTGTTGACATCATGCATAATAAAAAGGCAAGATTAATTTTTATGGTTGGGTTTGCAATGGCTAAATAAGACATTAGAACAATCATTTAAAATATAATTTTTCACCTCAAAATCCCAGCATCATCATAACTTTATAATAGATGGAACACATTACATTGTATTACTCTGAGAAGAATACATACATGTGAAAAAATATTTCTGAAATGTTTCCCCTGTTCTCAATTTGCAAGAAATGGTGTGTTAATTTAATGTTTTACTTATGCAAAGAGTAATCTCCTTAAAGTGTATTAAGTATGTGCAATAAAATAGTGTTTAACTTTAATCTCCACATCAAGCGATAAAATAAACTAGGCATGCACCCAAAAATCTGAATGCATGCTGACTATAATTGCTACACTTTTCTTCTGATTACACTATTTGTTAAAACACTGGGACTTTCCTAAAGATAGGGTGGTCAAACTTATTTTTTAAATATAAATAGATTTTTTTAACCTAGCAAAGATATCTGAAACAAAAACTGTTTATTAGACCATTAAAAAGCTGTTTAATGAGTAAAAATCGGCTCGTTATTTAACAGGAAGTGACTGTGGCAAAGTGCCCTGCCCCTGGGCTATTTATTTGTGTTGTATGTTGCATGTAGTGTGTGAACTAACTTTGAGTTTCAATAGTTCAAAAAATAAAAGGGGTTATATTAAAGTAACATCACAATTCAAACAAAAAATGTATGAGGGCTGCATTTTCTGTTAAAATAGCAAAAGCTGACTTGGTTGTACAAACACTGTCTCTCACTGTAAACCGTCCGTCAAAAGTGGGAGGCACCCACTGAGCTGCTGCTTCCGTACTGCAGTAAAACATGTAGAAGTCATTTCAACACTAGAACTGCTGGGTTTATGGTACTACATTGAACCCCCGGCAGCAGTCATTTTGACAGGTACATTTTAAACAGCTTTGCTCTGAAAAGGAAAGACAAACTATCAGATACAACTTAAAAGATGTATTCATGAACATCATATCTAACATTTGCATAGAAACACTGTACTTAAATGAAAAAATAAACATAAAAGGCTTTATTTTCAAAATTAGCTCATTTAACAAAATGAAGGAATTAATGGCTGCCATGTCCAGTACATTGTAAAATACAGCAACTGGACACCGCTGATTGCTTTCACTGAATACTATGTTTTGCGCAGATGATGGAAACTCTCTTCTCCCAGGCTGTTTCTTTTTCCTCCAACTGTTTTGCTAATTAAACTGAAATAAAAAAAATGTAATTGGTAACATTCATCTCTTTTCCTAAGCACGGTTACATCAGCCTAACTATCATATTGTCACCCAGTCTCTGACCAGCTGGGCGAGTTTCATCTTTGCACAGGTAGGGGTAGTGTCCGCTGCCAGCCAAAACTTAATTTCCAATTTGACAGGTTTGTTTGACATGCATTGTGTACAGCGACATCATGCTTTTGTAGGAAACAGCTGCTTGTCCATGTAATTATTTATGTTTAGCTTGAAACAGGCAATGCTGTTTTCAATTAAGTCGTTCCAAATTTCCGATGCCAAGGCAAATATATCTGCAGTTTCTCTCAAATCAAATTGCAAAAATATCAAAAATTCTTGTAATAGTAATATTATAAGACAGCTGACTATATGCTCACGTAGACAGCCAGATGGCAGTTCTCCAAAGAATTGATAGGATTACAATAGGTATTTGGATAACACATATCTAGATTTCAAGAGCAATTTTCTATTCAAATACATACTGCTGTAAACTACATTAACAATAAAAGCATGTATTGTAATAAGCTGTCAAAATGACAGCTTTTGGCGGTTCTAGGTAGAAGTGCTTATAACTTTTTTAATGTTTGCGTTTCTGACTTTCAAACGCCGTCAGGGTTTTTAAAACATGTATGGAGAAAAGTCAAGAACAGTCAATTGCAAATCTTTAACACATACAGAGTAATTTAAATATTAAAAGTGAAATCTGGCAGTTCTATTGTTAAAAGGGTAATGTTGTGATCATTAAATGGTTATGTTAAAGTAAATTAATGTGTATCTTAATAATGGCAACATTATAAATTATATATTATTTTTACTAATGTTTATTTTGGTGTCGCAGTAGCACAAATAAGTTGCAGAGCAGCAAGTCCGCTGCTGAGACGGGCAGGTCAAACTGAAAGTGCATCACTTATTCCCACCCCTATAACTCTGAAACCACATGTGATTTGTAGTAATTCAAAGTGATATGTCTTGCAAAATTGTTAAGAACATAAGAAAGTTTACAAACGAGAGGAGGCCATTCGGCCCATCTTGCTCATTTGGTTGTTAGTAGCTTATTGATCCCAGAATCTCATCAAGCAGCTTCTTGAAGGATCCCAGGGTGTCAGCTTCAACAACATTACTGGGGAGTTGATTCCAGACCCTCACGATTCTCTGTGTAAAAAAGTGTCTCCTATTTTCTGTTCTGAATGCCCCTTTGTCTAATCTCCATTTGTGACCCCTGGTCCTTGTTTCTTTTTTCAGGCTGAAAAAGTCCCTTGGGTCGACACTGTCAATACCTTTTAGAATTTTGAATGCTTGAATTAGGTCGCCACATAGTCTTCTTTGTTCAAGACTGAACAGATTCAGTTCTTTTAGCCTGTCTGCATATGACATGCCTTTTAAGCCCGGAATAATTCTGGTCGCTCTTCTTTGCACTCTTTCTAGAGCAGCAATGTCTTTTTTATAACGAGATGACCAGAACTGCACACAGTATTCAAGATGAGGTCTTACTAGTGCATTGTACAGTTTTAACATTACTTCCCTTGATTTAAATTCAACACTTTTCACATGTATCCGAGCATCTTGTTAGCCTTTTTTTATAGCTTTCCCACATTGCCTAGATGAAGACATTTCTGAGTCAACAAAAACTCCTAGGTCTTTTTCATAGATTCCTTCTCCAATTTCAGTATCTCCCATATGATATTTATAATGTACATTTTTATTTCCTGTGTGCAGTACCTTACACTTTTCTCTATTAAATGTCATTTGCCATGTGTCTGCCCAGTTCTGAATCTTGTCTAGATCTTTTTGAATGACCTTTGCTGCTACAACAGTGTTTGCCACTCCTCCTACTTTTGTGTCGTCTGCAAATTTAACAAGTTTGCTTACTATACCAGAATCTAAATCATGAATGTAGATTAGGAATAGCAGAGGACCTAATACTGATCCCTGTGGTACACCACTGGTTACCACACTCCATTCTGAGGTTTTTCCTCTAATCAGTACTTTCTGTTTTCTACATGTTAACCACTCCCTAATCCATGTACATGTGTTTCCTTGAATCCCAACTGCGTTCAGTTTGAGCATTAATCTTTTGTGCGGGACTTTGTCAAAAGCTTTCTGGAAATCTAAATAAACCATGTCATATGCTTTGCAGTTATGTTGCATCCTCAAAAAAATCAAGCAAGTTAGTTAGACAAGATCTCCCTTTCCTAAAACCATGTTGACTGTCTCCCAGGACCCTGTTACCATAAAGGTAATTTTCCATTTTGGATCTTATTATAGTTTCCATAAGTTTGCATATAATAGAAGTCAGGCTTACTGGTCTGTAGTTACCTGGTTCAGTTTTGTTTCCCTTTTTGTGGATCGGTATTACGTTTGCAATTTTCCAGTCTGTCGGTACCACCCCTGTGTCAAGAGACTGCTGCATGATCTTGGTTAGCGGTTTGTAAATTACTTCTTTCATTTCTTTGAGTACTACTGGGAGGATCTCATCCGGCCCAGGGGATTTGTTTATTTTAAGAGCTCCTAGTCCCTTTAACACTTCTGCCTCAGTTATGCTAAAGTTATTTAAAACTGGATAGGAACTGTGTGACATGTGGGGCATGTTGTCAGTATCTTCCTTTGTAAAAACTTGTGAAAAGTAATCATTTAATATATTGCTATTTTTTTTCTTCCTCTACGATTTTGCCATTTGTATCTCTTAAACATTTAATCTCCTCTTTGAATGTTCTCTTGCTGTTATAATATTGGAAAAACATGTTGGAATTGGTTTTAGCTCCCTTAGCAATGTTTATTTCTATTTCTCTCTTGGCCTTTCTAACTTCCTTTTTGACTTGCGTTTGCAGTTCCGTGTACTCTTTCTGCGTACTTTCTTTTTGGTCCTTTTTTAATGCTCTGTAAAGTGCCTTTTTTGCTGAATATTTTTTTTAATTGATCTATTAAACCATTTTGGCAATTTAGTTTTACATTTAGATTTGTCTACTTTAGGGATGTAATTGTTTTGCGCCTCTAGTACTACATTTTTGAAGAACAACCATCCTTCTTCTGTGGGTGTTTTCTCTATTTTACTCCAATCTACTTCTGTTAGTCTCTGTTTCATACTTTCATAGTTTGCTTTTCTAAAATTGTAAACCTTAGCTTTAGTCTTTACTTTTGGAGTTTTAAAACACACTTCAAATGAGACCATGTTGTGGTCTGAGTTTGCCAGTGGTTCTCTGACCTCTGTTTTAGTTATTCTGTCTTCGTTATTTGAAAAGACTAAATCAGGGCATGCCTCCCTTCTAGTCGGTGCCGTGACAAATTGTGTTAGGAAGCAGTCATTTGCCATTTCCACCATTTCAATTTCATCCTTCGTGCTACCCATCGGGTTTTCCCATTTTATATGTTATGTGGTTACGGCTTCTAAATGCTGCCTCAAAAATGTTACTGCCAATTGTATCTGCAGAAAAGATTAAATGCTGTCAAGGAAATTCATGGTTAAATTCATTTTAATATAAGCATTTTCCAGATATTTAATTCAGACTCTTGTCTGTGTGTCATGCTGTGGGGATTGAGTTGTTAACACTGATTCCATAACATTATAAACCAGATCTACTTAAAGCTGATTTGATAAGGCACAAACTCTTTGAAGCTCTCCTTCCAAAATGCTATCTGATTGTCGGCTTCCTAAGGTGTCACAAAGCTTACCAATCAAGCTATAGTGACGATGTAGTTGTACCATTATTGTGTTAAAAGTTAGTTAAGATGCTTTAAGAATCATTTTTATTTACATAACTTGTGGACACAAGTTTAATATTTTTAATATTATTATTGTAAGTAAGTTTCCCAATAAATCTGAAGGGTTTATTGTGTTTTAAATTTTAATATTATAAACTAATAACTTTTTAAATATTATCCTTTGATTTTATTATGATGTGTTTTATATGCTTGTAATCGTAATTTTGTATTGAGAATGAAACTGAAATTCGTATGCTTCTCCAATATAACTAAAGTTATATTGAATAGGAGGTTTAAATGATAAATGTAAAATCTTTTGATAACGAAATAGGTGGATACATTCCATTTCTAACACACCCTTTTTGTGTGACATGTAACTGTCTATCAAATACTATGAACTAATGGAAGGACCGACAAGGATTTGTTTACAGTACAAGGAAACACCTATACATCGTGTTATTTAAACTCAAAACAAGGATTTTCACTCTCTCTGGACTCTCTGGATGGTCTGGATTCGCACTCTTTGGATTCACTTGCTGGATTCGTTCTTTCTTCAAAACATCTTATTGCTCTCAACTCATCAAATGCTGAAGTTCTTCAATGAAGACGCAATTATGTAATCTTCAAAGCTGTCCCGGAGAAGATGGGCTTCCTCCAGAACGAAGAAAGCTTTTGCCTATAGACTTCACGGAGATACTGCACTGCTCTGGTGCACAACTAACTTCTACAGAGAGGACAACTGTGTTAAGAAGACTTTGTTTTAAACATCGCACCAACAGAATAAGTATCAAACTTATATTGTGTGTTTACAAGTAACTGAACTGAAGCCATGTTGTCGATGTCGTCACAATACTTAATGTGCATCTATCCAACTCGATGCTGAACATTTTATATGTATACTTAGGCACATGGAAGCTGGCACATGTATATGTAATGCGTGACTGTGGCAAAGTGCCCTGCCCCTGGGCTATTTATTTGTGTTGTATGTTGCATGTAGTGTGTTAATGTTGGTGTATTGTAGTTGGTACATGGGATATAATATGGGTTATGAACACAAGTGATTTAAAATGTATATTTGTATTTAGGCACAAGGATTGCACAGCACTTCACATGCAGGTAAAACATAATAATATGTGAGCACGGGGAATTGCACTTTATTAATTCACTTGCATTTGTACCGAGACTCCAATTGAATGATTGATTAGCAATTGAGTCTCAGTACAGCTGCATAAAAGCAGCATGTTTTTACTCACTCTGCGTTGTGTGTTCGTGAGTGGAGAACGGGTGTGTAGAGGAGAGCTAAAATAAAGAAATAACAATTGCTAAGTCATGGTGGATGGCCAGCACGGTATTTTTATTTGTTTAACGTTCGTAAACTTGCTTTGTCTGTTAGTACATTTTTGTTTGCCTATTTATTTTGGCCTCAAGTGCGGTGTCCTGTTTTGGTGTGCTGTTTTTGTTTAAATCTTTTATTTTGTTTATTAAATGCTGAGCACAACTAAGTGTTCAGCTTCACCAAACTCTGCGTCTCTGTCTGTCCTGTGTGTTATTGTTCTGGGTCTGACGATACCACTCAGCCAGCCTTGTGACAGTGACTCAACCAAACAATGCATGATGAACTGTTAAGACTGCTTCACCTGTGCAGAACTCTGTGACCAGAAAGCACATCAAGGATTCATTATGAACATTTAGCAATGCATTCCTTTTCCTTGAATGTTTTATTTTGTTTCTTCTTTATACATATATAAACCTTTTATTCTTTTTCCTTTGACAATATGAATAAATGTAATAATAATTTGGACTGTTAGGTTTCTTTTTGTCTTACATCAAATACACATTTATGATTGATTTGAAATACTTAAACATACATAATATTAATTGTTAATCTCTTTTCATCATGAATCTAGGGATAATTAAGACAGAATCCCTAGTTCTTATTGAGGTATTGTGTTTATTATGGTTAATAATTACATTATGAGCTATAATGGGCATTTTCTTTAATGGTAATTGGCGAGGACACAGTTGTGACATAAACCCTAGATATACAACATAAATATGCACGACAAGGCTATGTAACAGGGGCGAGCCTTTCACTGGCTTCTCGGCACATCTGTGTCACTGCTGGATTAACTTGGACACTCTGTGTTTTCCCAGGCACCTTATTGACAGGGAGGCTACGTAGTGAGGTTTGGTGACCGGTAATCCCTGAATGGCTGGAGTGGCGTATCCTAGGGAGAGCCCAACCAGTTAAAAAGAAGCTGCACACCCGTATTCTTCCGGGTCCAGCCAAATGGTGAATAGCCTACTTGAGAGCAAGAGAGAAGGAAGCAACTGGCTGAAAAGCAGTAGAATCAAATATTTGCACTCGCGAGAGAGTACCTACAAAAGTAAGCCACAGATAATTTGATAATCTGGACACCCGGGACACATGTGCGCCATTGTCAAATCCAACGTTGTGTGTCTGTTCTCACTGCCAAGTGAAAACCCCCCAACCCCTTTTGCACGTGGTGGGATTCACTGGCATTGCTTCCAAGCAAAATGAACATAGAATAGTTTACCACAATGATGCACATGCTGCAGCAGAGCCAGACTGCACTGCTGGAAACATTACAACAACAGGGCACAGCTCCCAGTGGTACCCCTAACTGGAGACTACAGCACCCTTCTAAAATGACTGCTGATCATTTAAGATCATGGCTCCCAGTGGCAACTGGCCCCAAGACCAGTGGGCCAGCTACTCGATTCCCCAACTCACATGAGAGGCACAGGCAGCTCAAACATTGAGTTCTACTCAGGTACTGCACTACCCTACGCTCAAGGCTGCTGTCCTGGACTCTGTAGCAGCAATTTCAGAGGGATATAGCAAGTAGTTCCAGGAGGGGAGCTTTACTATTGGTGACGACCCCGATCGGCCATCAATTATGGGACCTGGCCATGTGCTGTGGCGTGGCTGAGGGAGATCCCAGCAAGGGAGCTATAGCGAAGTGGGTGTCCCCATGGGTCGCTGCTGCGCTGGACCAGGTGGCTCACAGGGTCACGACCTCGCAAAGCTCCATTGTTAGCTCCCTAATTTAAATCTGTTGTGGCTTCTGGAGTTAAATCCGAACCATTGTGTTTTTGGTCATGCTACGAGGTTGGACATCTCGCCCTGGTCTGCCTTACCATGGATTGCGATTTCAATTTTTTTTTTCACTTAATGGAAAATAACACACACACATTACGGGAATAGCAAAATTGTTCAACCTGTGTTGAGGCAATGTATTGTTGTTTGGATAGGGTAAATGTTAACTAAAAGTGTAGTCTGTTGAAAGGGATAAGATGTGAATTTCTGTAGTGTAGCGGTTATGTAGTTGGAGTGAAAGTATGACTAGTTACGGTTCAAATCCTGCCATTATATATTTTTATATATATTATATAATATTATATTATATATATATATATATATATATAAATCATATTTTAGTCCGTACAAGCTAGAGAAGTGACTTCACCGCTCTATGACTTCTGCAACATTGCTGCTGGGCTGCTACAACTGAACAGCTCGTCAGCTAAAATAAAAACCGCTTCAGCAAGCAGATATTTAATTTTCTTTGTATTATTATGCAATGTGTGTGTATTATGGTAACAGTACAGTATTAATATTTTAGTTTTAATTGTTTTGTATATTTCTGTTTTTGTGGATCGTGCAGTACGAAACCAAACTAACAGTAATTCTAAGGTAAATTGCCTGTTGATATGCCTGTGTATGTTGTAGCTAAGGGTTAAACTCTGATCACTGTGTAACACAATTTTTGTTCCTAGATAGTAAATATTATTTCCTAATTGCTTATGCCTCAAAAGTATAGAAAATGGCTATTATTCCCTACAAACTTTGCTTTTGTGACCAGGACAGTGATATTTTGAAATTTACCTATTTCCAATGAGAAAACGGTCTTTTCGTTCACATAAAGTCAGAAAAAAACAACATATGAATCCAAATTAACATGTATTTATACTAAAGTAATACAAAAATGACTAAAAAAGATTTAAAAGTGAGTAGTTTTTCGGGATTTACGATTATACTGTAAATCACTTTCACGAATCAGCCCCCAAATGTAGCCTCCCATCATGTTCTCGTTATACTGTCCTTGGTAGTGGCGTTCAAAGTCCAGTATATCCTGGTGGAAGCGCTCGCCTTGCTCCTCCGAGTACGCTCCCATGTTCTCCTTGAATTTGTCAAGATGAGCATCAAGGATATGGACTTTGAGGGACATCCTACAGCCCATTGTGCCATAATTCTTCACCAGAGTCTCAACCAGCTCCACATAGTGCGCCTTGGTGTCCCTGCTGTCCCAAAGGCAAAGATAGCAGGGAAACTTGGTAAAACCACCTTGGAGACCCATCAGGAATGCCACCATTGCAGCCTCTTGATGCCATCTCAGAAAAATGCAGATATGTATCCACTTAGGCAACTGGAACTAAACTGAACTGGTGGGCTTAAGGACCCTGTGTTTATACTACTATTTATATTACTGGAAAGTTCTAGAAGTTACTCCAAGTTTACTCAGCACTGAATCTATCTGGAATGTTCTGGAAAATAGGTACATTTCAAAATATTACTGTCCTGGTAACAAAAGCAAAGTTTGTGGGGAATAATAGCCAATTTTTATACTTTTGAGGCATAAGCAATTAGGAAATAACACTTGCTACCCAGGAACCAAAAAAAAAAAAATAAAATTTGTTACACAGTGTTATTCTGTAGGAATGTGCGGCTCGTTATAAACATTGGTTAAAGGGAAGGGAAAAGGTGGGACTTTAAAATGATTTATCTAGTGCTAAAGATAACATTTCCTAGGCAGAATTTGTATTTATCATATAACACAATAACTATACTTTTAAAACTATGCAACGAGCACTTAAAGTTTGATGTATTCCGCCATATTGAGAGTTTTCTCATGATGTCACTGGTTGGAGTGCTCACTGGCTCTTCAAGCAACCAAATATGACTCTCGACTCTCGTCTTTCACAAATACACACAAATAAACAAATAAATAAACAATTAATTAAACGTACAACTGACCAACTCTGGACATAATATCTTGCTTTATTTTTTTAATTTATTTACGTATTTAATTTATTTATTTTACATCCACCTACCTGTTGATCTTATTGGTGCTTGTATTCCTGAAGTCTGTTTCATTGTGTTTTTATTGTTTTTAAAAGTTTTGAAGTGCAGCGGTATACATTCTGTTTAGTTTTGGCAAAAAGATTGAGGAATACCTTTCTCTTCATCTGGAATGGACTGATATGTACGCCTTTATGGAAAAGTCAGGATCAGAAATCGAATTTACAACGCCATCTCATGACAAAACATGCTGCATCCATCCTGCCTTGATGGAGATTTACCTTTTCACATGGTGTCGACACAGTCACAGCTTCTGTGATCGTATTCTGAAAAGTTACACTGCGCCAGGCCATGTGCTTTAATTCGCTGGTTTTGACAAAAATATAACTTCCATCAGCATTGAGCTTGCCTTTAAAAATGTAATCACGGTCGAGAAAGTGAACGCTACGTACGCGTGCATGTTGTAAGTCTGGAGCACTTTTCCTATTTATTGCCTGCAGCCACTTTCTTATCGGTTAACTGTGTTATTTTGGAGCGGTGCTAATGCACATTTGAATCTTTGTAGTAAATTTGTGGAACCAGGGGCAACATAATGTACACATGATGGTTGTTTCTTTGCTGACATGTTTTCTTGGCATTATTGATATTCATTTTTACTGTACTCACTTCATAGCCTTCTCCAACCAATGACGTCACAGGAGTGATTTCCAGCAATGGCGGATTACAGTTTGATTGACTGTGGAATTTAAACAGCTTGTTGGACATATAGCTATCAAAAGCATTGATTACATTGCTTTCCCTTCTGTTTTATCATTTACAAGCAAACCAAAAAGTGTTTCATGTCCCCTTAAAACTAGTTTGCGGCCTGTAATAAAACTTTGGTTGCATACCTTTGTTGTATATACTTTACTAGCCTAAGTTAAGGCTAAATTTAAGTTCAGAGTACTAAGTTAAGAAAACACTTCAAAAAGGAAACCGAGTTCACTTTTAAAGCATCAGAGACAGTGACCCCTGTGGCAGGCTGGTGAGTGGATAAAGGCCCAGAGACAGTCTGCAGTTCAAAAAAATACTAATTTTATTATAAATAACACAAAATAAAAGTGCACAAGGGCAAAATAAAGGGATTTAAACACAAAAAGAAAGCCAAAAAGCAAAATGTACAAAATAAAGGTTTCCAGGCTGGGCAATGCCTTCACTGGATTCACAAATCTCAAAAAAAAAAAAAAAAATACACACACAAACCAAAAACTACCAACCTACTTCCTCAACTCCCTCCCCCAAATGAGAAGCAGAGGCCTCCTTTTATGTCAGGTGGCTGGGCGCTGATTGATCGTTAATTAACCTAATCAACTAATCAACCCCAGCCACCTGAACATAGTAAACCCAGGCAGGTAGGGGAAATTAACCCCATCCCTGCCAATTTAAAAAGGGCAGAGCTTTGCTCTGCCACAACCCCATAAAGAGGTAGAAGTGTTACAGCAACACTTTTTGAGGACATTTGCAGTAGCAGAATAGCAGACCAGAAGACAGGCAAGGGAGAGCAGACAGCATAAATGAACAGTGAGGCAGCAAACAAGTGAGTGCAAACATGATGTTTCTGTTTTGTATCATGTTAGTGCTGTAGCAATCTATTATTTATAATTTAAGCAGTTGAATATGGAAACAATCAAATTACTCAAAACGTGGCACCAAGCAACTGGATTTGGCAATTACAATCTTTGGCCTAGGAACCATTGGCTCCTTGGGTAAAACGTTACTCTGCAGCCCTGTGTGTGTGTGTGTGTGTGTGTGTATGTGTGTGTGACTGTGTGTGTGTGACTACCGGTCAAAAGTTTTAGAACACCCCCATTTTCCCAGTTTTTATTGAAATTTAAGCAGTTCAAGTCCAGTGAATAACCTGAAATGGTACAAAGGTGAGCGGTAAACTGCCAGAGGTTAAAAAAAAAAAGTTTAGGTTACCAAAAACTGAAAAATAATGTACATTTCAGAGTTATACAAAAAGGCCTTTTTCAGGGAACAAGTAATGGGTTAACAACTTACAGCTGTTCTGCAGCAATGGAAGTAAATTAAGCCTTGAAAGTTGATGCTAACAATTCCTACAGGTGTTCCAACTTTTGTTGATTACTTACAAACCCTCTGTCTGTATAAAAGCAGTGTTGGAACAGACTGTGATACTACACCCTCTTAAGCATTATTTGGACAGTATTGTACTGCAGGAGGTAGTATATTGCTATCATAACAGTTTCCTACACCATCAAAAGGCACTTGGAAACTGGAGGAAACTCTGACAGAAAGAGGTCTGGCAGACCCAAAGCCACAACAGAATCAGAAGACAAGTTTCTGAGAGTCAACAGCTTGCGCGATAGGCGGCTCACAGGGCAACAGCTTCAAGCACAGCTTAACACTGGTCGAAGTAAGCAAGTTTCAGTTTCAACTGTGAAGAGAAGACTTAGAGCTGCAGGTTTGACAGGTTGAGTGGCAGTAAGAAAGTCATTGCTAAGATGGCAAAATAAGAAAAAGAGGCTTGCCTGGGCCATGAAGCACCGCCAGTGGACTACTGAAGACTGGAAGAAGGTCTTATGGACCGATGAATCAACGCTCGGTGCACGCACCTCAACGCTCGGCGCACCCACCTCGACGCTCCACGCATTAGCATCTCGACGCTCGGTGCACGCTTCTCGACGCTCGGAGCTTGAGGACTGTGTGGCATGTTTGAGACCAAAGCACGCCGCATCTGCCTTGGCGGCAGATCGTTTTGTTTACTGTGTGCTAAGTTTCAGCAGTGCACTCTTCTCTAGAGGGCAAGGAAAGCAGTGGGGAGCCACTCCCCTTCCTCTGGGTCGTCTTGTACGGTGTCTGCTCCTCCGTCGTCTACAACGACCCCGCATGTGAAATTATAGCTATCCAGCAGCCCCTCCCAGCTTACAGCAGGTCAGAGATCTCCAGAGCGTAGACGTGCTCGGGAACGTTCCCGTAGCCCGCCTTTTCGACCCCGAGGCCTCTCCCATCACAGGGAATGCCCTCGCTCCATCTCACCCCGTCATAGGGGACGCTCTCGTTCCCCTCGTCGGGACAGACGCTATAGGGACAGGTTAGTCATGGCAGAGCTCACGACTAAAATGTCCCAGTTTATGGACGTGATGATGGGTCAGCAATCGCTGCTCATGTCACTAATTAACAGGGCACCGATGCACAGGTTGGGTCGACAGCCGTCCAACCGGCTCTGCCCGCCCCAGTCACCCAACAACCCCAAGGGGTTTGGGACATAGATGCCATCTCTAGGGATGCGACAGAAAGTGAGCCTCTCGTTAAGGAGGAGTATCCCGTCACCAGTAGTTGCCAGAAGGCAGCTCTGGCTCTCGCAGGCGAGAGTCCAAGAGCCTGACAAGGCCCAGTTACTAGACGCTCCCATCACACCGGGGCACACATTTGGCCCAGCGGTGGAGAAGATGCTACAGTGCTCTGCTAAAGCCCAGGAGGCATCTCAGCAGATGGCGAAGATGTGGCCGCATAAGCCCTTCCAGCCTAAGCGCCAACAGGAGCTTCAGTGGCAAGGAACGCCACCACAGCACCTACCGCGGCTGTGGGGTGCTAAGACACCTCCTTCAGCTACAGCAGCGCATGGTCAGCCTCCATTTTCAGGACCGCAGCGTGGAGGGTGGCGTAGTAAGGGAGGTGGCAGACCACGTACTCGTGGTTCTGGCCAGCCCCCTCGCGAACGAACGCAGCCAAAGAAGCCCTAAAATCTTCAGGCAGCCATCAACCCACCCCTACACTGTCCCACAGCTCCAGTTCTGGCAACAATGCACCAACGACATCTGGGTGCGCAAGACTATATCCACCGGGTACACCCTTCAGTTCCGGTTAAAACCTCCCCCCTTCAGGAGGGTGGTAGTAACTGCAGTGAAGGACTCGGTTCAGTCCTCAGCTCTGAATGTGGAAATACAGGCATTGCTCAGGAAGCGTGCCATTCAACATGTAGACCCTGCCCTGTTCGACCAGGGATTCTATTCCAAATACTTCCTAGTGCCCAAGAAGGACGGCAGGTTCCGCCTTATTTTAGATCTGCGAGTACTGAACAAATACCTGCAGGTGTTATCGTTCAGGATGCTTACGCACAGGCACGTCATCCAGTCTGTCCAACTCAGCGACTGGTTTACCACCGTGGACCTGACAGATGCGTACTTTCACGTTCCCATCTGCCTGGGTCACAGGAAGTATCTGCGCTTCGCATTTCAGAGCAGGGTGTACGAGTTTTGTGTCCTCCCATTTGGTCTGTCACTAGCTCCTCGAATGGATGCTATTCTGGCTCCTCTGAGGGCCCAGGGCGTCCGACTGCTGAACTGTCTGGATGACTGGCTCGTCTGCGCGCAGTGGAAGGAGCAGTTGGCACAGCACACAGTGATGGTTACAAACCATCTTCGGCGGCTAGGTCTGAAGATCAATTCAGAAAAGAGCCGCCTCGTGCCAACCCAACAGATCGAGTTTGTGGATCTACATCTGGACTCAGTGTCCATGGAAGCGACCCTGTAGACACAAAGAGTTGCCTCCCTGGAGCGGTGTCTCTCCCTATTCAGGTTGAGAGAAGCAGTCAGCATGGAGCTGTGCCAACGCATGCTGGGGTTGATGGCTGCCGCCTCACAAGCCCTTCCTTTGGGTTTATTACACCAGAGACCTCTACAGGCCTGGTTCAATGCCTTTGCATTGTATCCGTGGAGAGACAAACACCGCAGGTTGACAGTATCCCAGACCTGCTGGGAAGCACTACGCTGGTGGAAAGTTCTGTCGAACATCCTCCAGGGCATGCGATTGGGTTCCATCTTCCAGAGGGAGGTGGTTACGACCGACGCCTCCAACCAAGGTTGGGGAGCAGTCTGGAATGGCTCAGGGTCCCGCGGAGTGTGGTCAGGACCCTGGAGATCAGCCCACATCAATGCTCTGGAGCTCAGAGCAGTGGACCTTGCCCTTCGGCACTTCTTGCCAGTACTTCTATGCAAGCACGTGCTGGTGCGGTCGGACAACACCACGGTTGTGGCGTATATCAACTGCCAGGGCGGCCTATGGTCCCCTCTCCTTCACCGGATGATAGCACGGCTGTTGCTATGGGCACAGCCGCGCTTGACCTCTCTGCGCACGGTTCACCTACCGGGCAGAGCTAATTATGCAGCGGATCTCCTATCCAGGGGATAGAATGGATCTGGGAATGGTTTGGCAGGGCACAAGTGGATCTCTTCGCTTCGCGAGAGACCACGCATTGCCCCTTATTGTTCTCAGTGAGGGACCTCGACAGCCCCCTAGGAGTCGATGCACTGGCTCACGAATGACCGCCAGGACTCCTATTTTCTTTTCCACCGATTCCGATGCTCCCCACCTTCTTGGAGAAGGTTAGGGTAGAGCAAGCGACAGCGATACTGGTCGGCCTTGGAGGATATGGTTCCCAAGCTTGGTGCAGTTGTTACAAGGTCAGCCCCGGGAGCTGCCCCTGCGAGCAGACCTATTGTCCCAGGCCGAAGGACGGCTTTGGCACCCAAACCCCAAGCTCATGCAGCTATGGTCTTGGCCCCTGAACAGGAGCGCCTGTCAGCCTTAGGGCTCTCGACGGCGGTGATTTCGACCAGAGTGCTAGTGCTACGTACAAGTGGCAGTTGTTCCAGGATTGGTGTCTGGCGGGGGCCCATGACCCAATCTCTTGTCTTATGCTTGTGACCTCCAAGAACGACCAGCTTACCATCATGGAGCCATGACATGGTGCTAGAAGCCCTTACTAAGGCACCATTCGAGCCTCTCCACACAGTATAAAACTGTGTTATTGCTGTCGGTAGTGTCAGCCAAACGCGTCAGCAAGTTACATGCTCTGTCAGTGCATCCTTCATGTATCCGCTTCACAGGAGACGGTTCTAAGGTCTCCATGCGTCCAAATCCAGACTTTTTACCAAAGGTTATATCTCCGTTCCACATGAACCAGCCGGTCGAGTTGATGGCGTTTCATCCTTCTCCCTTTTCCTCTCCAGAGGAACAACGGTTACACATGCTCTGCCCTGTGCGGGCATTGAGGTGTTATATTGACCATACAATGACCGTGAGGCAAACAGAACAACTGTTCATATGCCATAGTTCTAAGACGTTGGGTCAGCCATTGTCAAAACAACACCTTTCCCACTGGATAGTGGATGCTATTAAATTAGCCTATGAGTCTGCAGGCCTTCTACCACCAGGGCAGTTGAAGGCGCGTTCCACTAGGGGTATGGCAACGTCCTGGGCCCTCTTTAGAGGGGTGCCAGTGTCTGACATTTGCGTGGCAGCCAGTTGGGCTACACCGCATACTTTTAAGAGGTTTTACAGATTAAACGTGCTGGATTCCTCCGCTCCATTATTTGGAGCATCTGTACTACACTCTATGGCACCTCAGGATGCCAATATAATTTTTAATACCCCACCTTAGGACAGGTGTCATTGACGCTGAGGCGCAGCTCCGCATATGCTTAGATGTATTGCCTACGCAGTTGCGTTATTACGTAAGTCTGTCCTACTGCCGAGAATCCTCCCTCGTGACGGCTTGGGTACACTGTTCCCATACGTTGATGGTTATTTTCGAATTGAAAGGGAACGATAGATTGCGTATGCAACCCTGGTTCCCTGAAAGATAAAATAACCATTGAGCTGTGAGGTCACTCCGGAAGCCTTCACGGCCTGAAGAGCACTGCGTATAGTAAGTTCCCAGGGGGGCAGGCTTACACGTCAGCTCGCGCGGAGGCCTATCAGCAGCTTTGTTCAGTTCAGAAGAGCTAGGTGTTTATTTTGATTTTTAATTTATTTTGTACCTTTAAAAGTAAGGAATTATGCACTGAAAATCAAGTTCTCTTTCTTGGTCACATTTTTATAGGGGCATGAACAATTCACACACACACACACACACATATATATATATATATATATATATATATATATATATATATATATATATATATATATATATATATATATATATATATATATATGGTGTCATGATTATTAGAATGGAATGTTCATTCCCAGAGGTTCCAAAGTTCCCAGTTTGAAGATAAACTCTCGTTCCTTTTGTTTCTGAGCAACATTTGTTCCATAGCACCGATTTATCACACAGACTGTGATGTCTTCAGCAGTGTGATCATCACTGTTAAAGTGATGGGCTACTGGAAATGCAGTGGTGTTAATGAGAATGTTTCTTAAGTGTTCTACAAACCGAGCTGCTAAACGCCTTTTAGTTTTCCCAATATACAATACGTTGCATTTCTTGCAGATAGTGCAATGTTCATGAATGTTGAATCTAATTCATCTAATGTTCATGTAATGCCTCTAATCCCTGTTTCAGAATGAATGTGTTTACAGCTATTACTTTGTGGTCTATTACATGGATATGTACCTGTCAAAGGTTTCCCAGAAGGACGAATAGCACTGTGTATCACATATTCTCTTATATTCCTGTCTCTTCTATATGACATCAAGGGAGAAGTCTTGAAAATAAGCGCTGTAGATGGGTCTTGTTGTAAAATTATAAAGTTTCTTTGCACAATTGTCTGTATCGTTCTGTTGGTATGGTGGTGTGACATGATGCAACTTGTCTTTGCGTTTTGTGGTGTTTAGAGTGGATGTGATCACAGGTGGTAAGTGAGGATCAGAGGGATTCTGTCATCTGTGTGTTTGTAACAGGGTGAGCAGCCCTGTTCAGTATTTATTTTAGAGCAGGGTTTCCCCCTCCGCCCCTGTACTGTATTATGATTTATTTGTGTGTGCACATATATATAGATATCTATATTATATATATATATAATATATAATATCTACTATATTTGGTAGCACCATTGGCAAACCATCGTGTAACCGTTTGTATATATGATGGCATGGCTGTGCATTTTGTTTTATTGTTTGAAAAAGAAGCTGGAGGAAGCAGCAACAGCAGCTGCAGAGTGACGTTAGCTGGATATATGTCGTGGATGAGTGGTGCACTGGTTGTGGGGAGATTGGGAACACAGTGGCCATCTGCCCTTCCCAAAATCCAGGAGAGGTGTTGGCTGCCCAAATGAGCCAGGACCAGGCACCCTGGAGAACCCAGAAGAGCCACCACCCTCAAACCAAAACAGAGGTGAGGAAGAGGTAGAGAGGAAGGAAGGCACGGGAGGAAGAGGAGTGGTGTACCAACTGCATGCGCTATGGGCATGAGGAGCACCACTGCCTGGAGATCTTCCAGGACACGAACCTGGATTGGGAGGAGCACAAATGTTCTGTGCCTGAGTGGGAAGAGCCCGAACATCCTGCGCCTGGGTGGGGGGGGGGAGTCCACAGCCCAACAGGGGGGAGTCGGTATGTCCACAGCCCAAGAGGGGGTAGTCGGTACATCCACAGCCCAAGAGGAGGAAGTCGGTGCGTCCACAGAACAAGAAGAGGGAGTCGGTGCATCCACTGCACAGGTACCCACCAGCAGAGGGAGAATACCTGCTGGTTCCACCTCCACCGCCATGGGAGGACTGCTTGTCACTCCCACCTCCACCAGCAGAGGGAGAATACCTGCTGGTTCCACCTCCACCTCCGTGGGAGAGCTGCTCTCCTCCCACCATTGCCTCCCGAGGGTCTGCTGCTGCCGTCACCTTCCAAGGGGCTGCTGCCCTACCTCGTACCATCCAAGGATGCCTGCCTCGCACCGCCCAAGGGGATGCCTGCCTCGCACCGTCCAAGGATGCCACGTCTGCATCGTCGGGGGCTGCCTGGTGCTCCGCATCGCTGGAGGCTGTCTGGTGCTCCGCATCGCCTGGGGCAGCCTGTGTCTCTCTTATATCCCCTAGGGTTGCCAAGGGTCCAGCTGCATCTGGGGTTGCCTATCTCTCCTCTGCTTCTCCTAGGGTTGTTGCCAGTCCTGCTTTGCCTGGGATCTGCTTTGCCTGGGGTCGCTGTCAGCTCTGCTTTGCCTGGAGTCGCTGTCTGGCTTGCGCCACCTGGGGCCGCTACTAGTCCTGCAGGACCACAGGAAGCACACTTTTGCGACAGGAGAAACAGTGGCTGAATCCCCGGAACAGGGAGCTGCCAGCCACGAAGGAGTGGGGAAGAAGGACCTCCCACCATGGCCGCCCGCAATTCAGAATAACATACCCTTGTCTAGTAGCTGCATTGTTTACTAACACCGTGTAACAATTATTTTTTTTTGGTTCCTGGGTAGTAAGTGTTATTTCCTAATTGCTTATGCCTCAAAAATATAGAAAATGACTATTATTCCCCACAAACTTTGCTTTTGTGACCAGGACAGTGATATTTTGAAATTTACCTATTTTCCAGAACATTCCAGATAGATTCAGTGCTGAGTAAACTTGGAGTAACTTCTAGAACTTTCTAGAACTTTCCAGTAATATAAATAGTAGTATAAATACAGGGGCCTTAAGCCCACTAGTTCAGTTTAGTTCCAGCTGCCTAAGTGGATACATATCTGCATTTTTCTGAGATGGCATCAAGAGGCTGCAAGCATCCGGCAGATGCATTTTGCTATGTCTGCGGCCAATTTATCAAGACAAGAGTGAAAAAGTACTCCGTGGAAGCATCTGATAAGATGTGTGAGGCCTACAAAGCATATTTCGGCATGCCTGTCAGGGATCAAGACAAACCCTGGGCACCTCATTTCACCTGCAAGCACTGCAAAAAAACTCTGGAAGGTAAGATGGACAATTGTTGCTCGGAATTTTATGTTATAAAATTTGTTAATTTTTTAAATTGTGAAAGTTTTTAATTTTAAAATGTTAAAATATATCATATATGAAAAATGTTGCGAGAATCTCTTACACATTAGTCATGGGTGAAATAAATGTATTTTTGTAGGATGGTACAGAGGGGAAAAGAGAGCCATGAAGTTCGCTATCCCAAGAATTTGGCGGGAACCCACTGACCACTTAGGCAACTGCTACTTCTGCATGGTGGACCTTTCCAAACGTCGGACTGGCAAGAATGAACCTGCTATCATGTATCCGGACCTTCCTTCATCCATCGCCCCTGTGCCACACTGCCATGAGCTCCCCGTACCCACTCCTCCGGAGAGAGAGCAGCCGTCTTTAGAAGAGAGCAGCAAGTCAGAGAGCGAGGAAGACATTGTAGATCCAGATGACAATTTCAGAGGTGGAGCTGAGGAGGGAAACCCATACTACCCCAACCAAAAAGACCTCAACGACTTGATTAGAGACCTTGGTCTCACCAAGTCCAATGCTGAGCTTTTGACATCTAGGCTCAAGCAATGGAACTTGTTGGATGAAAGTGTGCAAGTCGCAGATCAGAGGAAGCGTCACCAACCTTTTTCTAGCTTCTTCATCAAGATGGGCTCTGCTTCTGCCACAATGTGACCAGTCTGTTCGAGGCAATCGGAATTGCCTGTAACCAGAATGAGTGGCGCCTCTGCATTGACAGCTCAGCCAGGAGCCTCAAAGCCGTGCTGCTCCATAATGGTAACAAGTACCCGTCTCTTCCCCTGGCTCACTTGGTGCACCTCAAAGAGGATTACAACAGCTTCAAGACCTTGCTGGACGCCTTGAAGTATGATGAGTACGGCTGGGAGGTCATAGGAGACTTCAAAATGGTGGCATTCCTGATGGGTCTCCAAGGCGGTTTTACCAAGTTTCCCTGCTATCTTTGCCTTTGGGACAGCAGGGACACCAAGGCGCACTACCACAGGCGGGACTGGCCACAGCGGACCGAGTTCTCTGTGGGGAGGAACAACGTCAAGTGGGAGCCACTGGTGGACCCCCGGAAGGTGCTGATGCCACCACTGCACATCAAATTGGGCCTTATGAAACAATTTGTCAGAGCTCTAGATAAGGAGTCGGCAGCCTTCAAGTACCTTCAAGACTTCTTCCCTAAGCTGTCTGAGGCAAAGGTCAAAGCCGGTGTCTTCGTCGGACCACAGATAAAGAAGATCCTGGAGTGCAATGAATTCCCCAAGAAGCTCACTAGTAAGGAGAAAGTGGCTTGGAACAGCTTTGTCGCAGTGGTTCGGGGCTTCCTGGGCAATCACAAGGCTGAAAACTATGTGGAGCTGGTTGAGACTCTGGCGAAGAACTACGGCACAATGGGCTGTAGGATGTCCCTCAAAGTCCATATCTTTGATGCTCATCTTGATAAATTCAAGGAGAACATGGGAGCGTACTCGGAGGACGAAGGCGAGCGCTTCCACCAGGATATACTGGACTTTGAACGCCGCTACCAAGGACAGTATAATGAGAACATGATGGGAGACTACATTTGGGGTCTGATTCGTGAAAGTGATTTACAGTATAATCGTAAATCTCGAAAAACTACTCACTTCTAAATTTTTTGTAGTCATTTTTGTATTACTTTAGTATAAATACATGTTAATTTGGATTCATATGTTGTTTTTTTCTGACTTTATGTGAACGAAAAGACACAAATTCGCCTGTTTTCTCATTGGAAATAGGTAAATTTCAAAATATCACTGTTCTGGTCACAAAAGCAAAGTTTGTGGGGAATAATAGCCATTTTCTATACTTTTGAGGCATAAGCAATTAGGAAATAACACTTACTACCCAGGAACAAAAATTGTGTTACATAGTGTAATCAGGGTGTAGTTTTCCTTAAATCTGTGATAAAAAGCAGGTACATCTGGTTCTTCTTTACTCCAAAATGACATCATGAATCACTTCCTTTTTCCATCTTTTATAGTCAATGACATGCAAATTAGACAAAAAAGTGATTTTTGTGACTTTTCAGATTGTGGAAAACAGTTGCTGTTTGGTATGAAATGCCTCACTCAGTTGTCAGAACACATTTGATAAATCACAAACAGTTCTTAAACATTTCTTAATAAAACATTCTGAAACCTATTATGAATACAGGCTACTGTCCTATATTTCTGTTGTTAACAAGAAGCCTAAAAACAACTTTGACAGGTAAGTTAAATTTCCATATTTCAATACTATATTTATTAACAATAAATACATAAAAAGCAGGGGTGTAACTGTTACCATATGAACACTGTATGGTATGTGCATGTTTGACATATCAATTCATAAATACCCTTTATTTTGAGTTAATAAAGCTTTAAAACACTTGTCCTGCCATATAAATTAAGAAAAGTAACATGTATTTTGGGTTCGTGACAACTGATTTATATTCACAATATTTAGAAATTACAAACAAGTAAATTCATATTTTATAACTTTTAAAATTTAAAATTCTTTTAATCTTCAATTTAGTTTATCTTCAAATGTCATAAACTATGTTTGTTGTTGTTTTGAGGGAATTATCCACACAAATGTAAGTATTAAATAATATTTAAATAAACCTTTAGAGTGCAATATATGTATTGCTGTTTTTATAAACATCTGTTTAAAAGCGGGCCAACAACAGCAGATGGAAATATAGTGTGGCAGCCAACTGCCCAGCCTACCAAAAAATAAACAAGAGTTGAGCAAGAGGAAAGATGTGAATCAGAGACATGGGATTTGGGAAATGTGAAACAACAAGAAATACAAGGTACTGTATTGCAAACCCGGTACTCAGTCAGTCACCTTTATGTGATTTTTATAATCCAGCTACTTGCAACAGAGTTGAAATCATAAAACATAAACCTGTGCAGCTAAAAAAACTGATGTTGAATTCCCCAAAAATCTCACATTATTTTGTATTTGTTTTTGCCACAAAATTTCAATTAGATTTATTTTACGTTGAGTTTTTTTTTTATCTTTTTTTTTCGGGGGGCGGGGGGTGCCTACTTTACACTCTTCCACCATAGCCCAGTAAATCCAGCACCGGGCCTGTTACTCTCACCAACCAGTATTGAGAGGAACCATGCGTCCTTGCACCAGTAGGGACCACAGTGACTGTTACACTGACAGGAAACCAACATATTTCAGAGATGAAGACAAAGATATTCTATTTAACAAGATACTTGACTCTGTCTGAGTGTTGTCTGTTGCAAAGGTGTCATAGCTCTATAATGTATTTTATAAGTATTTTACTTGGTCACTGCTTTTAGTTTAGTAGAAGAACAACAATGATCTAATCAGAAACTGCAATAGAAAACATATACAGAACAAACACCACGTCATATTCCATACTGTGCTAGTTTAAAGACCTAAAAATCTGGTCACCTTAGCATTTGGCTGATGATTTACTTTTGCAACATGTAATAAACTATCATTGCTGTCTGCCAGTTCTCACACGTCGCTGACAACATGGTGCTAGAAAATACTATTCCTCTCCATTAAATATTAATGCCAGTATTACATAAGCAGACAAAACTTTGCTATAATAATAAAAAAAAAAAAAAAGCCAGATATGCACAGATGAGTTTAGCAGTAGTCTGCTGTGCTTCTTATACTGTACACCGATCTGGTTGGAAAAGAAACCTTTTAAATTCCTAGCTGACTTCTTCAGATTCCCTGTAGAATATCCCTGTACATTTAAATTCCTAGCTGACTTTTTCAGATTCCCTGTAGAATATCCCTGTACATTTAAATTCCTAGCTGACTTTTTCAGATTCCCTCCAGAATGTCTGTGATATTCTTTGAGCGCTGGATGCGGAAGCAGCTATCTCCTTTGTTTGTGGGCGTGTTATATCTGTGGTGCATGGGGCTGTCTGTATTGCTCAGATACGCCCCCTTTTTTCAGCTTCATTAGGCTCCTATCAGTCTCACTTGGCAATTTAAATGTTTTCTCTGCTTTTTTCTGGAGAAAATTTGACTAAAGACCTGTGCTTTACGTCTTTTTGATGATGTCAGACAGGGTCCGAAATCAGTCTGGAAAGGGAAAATTTAAATGTCGGCCCTCGTCCAACATAGAACCGCAAAGGGTTAAGGGACACTGACTGAAGAGGCTAAGAATATCTCAAACACCTCATGTGAGACAATGTTTTTTGGGGCATCTCACAGATATACAGGTATGTCGAAAATGTAATGCAGAATGCTATGCTCAAGAAATGGAAAAATTCAAAAATTCTGCGAAATATCAGGAATTGTTCCCTTGTTACATCCATTTTAATATTGTACAATCAAAACATACTTAGTTGTTTAACTGCTCAAATGATTTACATTACATGAGAGTAGTTGTTGAACTTCATGCTGATTTGAACTTGGCGCTCACCAAGATAAGCACCAACTAAGACGTAGCTTTGCAGTAAACTAATGTGATCCATCTGATCGTTTTCGATTTGATGATGTAGATATCCATCTATCTGGTGTTGATTGCTGAAGTGTAATGTTAGCTCAAGGGATCAGCTTATTTTGCCTCCCCAGCACATCAGCATGACAACTGTCTGGTTTGAGCTAAGCAGGGTACATCTCTGGGATCTTCAAGTGGGCACCATCCATCCTCTGTGTTTTGTTGACTAGCCCACGACACCTCAAGAGGGGTCAACAGTGATTCTGGCGTCCCAGCATCACCCCCCCCCCCCCCCCTCCTCACTCAGCTCAGCCCAGCTTACTTACCTGTACATCAATGTTGCTTTCTTTCTATTGTGCTTGAGATCCCCATCCAGAATCTTTCCGTCTCAACCATAGCCAGTTGCTGCTCCTTTCTGCTGCTTCAGATAAGTTCTTCACTGTGCGATGCAACTCTTGGCCACTGAACCCGACGTCTCTGAGAAACCGGATTGTAGAGTGTGCCACAAATCCTTCACAACCCACCTCCACTGGGTAAACTCGGACTCTCCATCCTCGCTGTTCTGCTTCAGCAGCTAGGTGAGCACATCGAAGTTTCTTCCTCTCATACGCCTCATCCACAGCATCTTCCCATGGCACTGTTAACTCTACCAGATGAACAAGGTGTGGTGATTCAGACCACAAGACATTGTCTGGTCATAGGTTAGTGGTGGCAATCTCAGTTGGAAAAATAAGCCATTGACCAACATCTGCCAGCATCTTCCAGTCTCTAGCAACTTCCAGTTGTCCTGCGCGAGGCTTTATTTTAACACCTTTTCTTGATGGTTGCTCTCCTGGATGGAGGAATATTGTCTTTTGTGTGTAATGCTTTGATGGAACTGGTGGCAAATTATTGGTCAGGTTACGCTTGTCTTCCAATGCTAAGGCCAAACATTGCAGCACCTGGTCATGGCGCCAAGTAAACCGTCCTTGGCTAAGACCCACCTTACATCCTGTCAAAATGTGCCTTAATGTTGTAGGTGATGAACACAAAGGACATGAGGGATTCTTACCCACCCAGTGGTTTAGGTTCTGTGGTGATGCGAGAACATCATATGCTGATCTGATGAGGAAACTGATCCTGCTCTGTTCCATTGCCCATAGGTCTTGCCAGCCGATCATGCGTTGTTCCACACTCTCCCATCTCATCCATTCTCCCTGCTTGCCCTGGGAAATGGCCTTTACACACCTGATCCTCTCCTCCTGCTTTTACACCTCATTGACTACCAGCTTCCTCCATTGAGCTGGGGTTGCCTTATGCCATGTAGAAGGAGCTGAACTGAGACCAAAACCTCCTTTTCCATGTTGAACTTTCCCCATAATATCTTTGATTCGAAGGGCAGCCTTATCATCTTCTACAGCTTTCTTTGCCTCACCATTAATGTAGAACCTTTTATCAATTACTTTTCCTTTAATTATAGAGATGCTCCTTTGTAGCAATCCACTTGCTCCATGAAGTGGGTGTAAGTTTAACCCACCTGTCCCTTTAATTAGACACAGTAGCCTGGCCAGGTTAAACTCCATTTCCCATAGTTTCTTCTGCCATCTGTTCATCCTCTCCCCCCATTGGCTCATTCAGATATCCACTCCTCCAATCACAGAACTTCTTGGAAGCCACCACCGGTATTAAAGCTGGCTGGCTAGACCAAGGAGGACTTTTTCTCTTGAGGAATCCATTTACAAACAAACAGTATATTACTTAATTAACAGAGTAACTTTAACTAATTTAGATAATTACTGCTGCATCCATTTACTCTTTTCAAAGTTGTGTACTTTGTCTAAACCTTTCTTTTTTGTTTACACTGTTACTTGTTTAAGTTTAGTTGCTGTTCAAGGTCTGTTTAGGTTTTGTTTTTTGGTAGTGTGTTCAGTCTCCATTTTGTTCCTGATTCTCCTGATATTTTCTAAACAGTTGTTCACCACTCAACTCGGAACTACTCAACAGACTCACCATTTTCTACGATCCCTATTTTTTCATCAACCTTCATCCATCCTCTTCAGTACAAGACTCTATTCTGGACTTCTTTATTTGTTGGTGAGATTATTCCTTTTCTGTTTGCTGGTTTTTTCTACTTTTCTTTGATACTTTGGATCTTTGTTCTTTTGTTACTTTGGATTTCATGCGTATTACTTCACTGGACTTGTTAGGCCTAAATTTCATTTATCATCCATTGCCATCAAGACTGTCTTTGTAATTGTTTTCCCCATATACTTACTCATTCACCTTTGTCTCTTTTGTCTGTCGGTGTGTTGTTTTTGTATTAGTGTGGTGTTTATGTATATGGGTTTATTGGAGGCCCACCGGACACCGCATTCATTTCGCTTTAGTGTTTGGATGTTTGTTTAATTAACTACTTTCTTATTCACCTGTACCTTCCACTAACTGTTATCTGCAATAAGTTGTTGGCATTATATTTCATTTATTACATTATAGTTTACAACAATAAACCGTTCATGAAATTGACACCTCTGACGTCCCTGCTTTTGCTGTCTGTCACGCTTGCTGACTTAATTAGTTATAGATACTGGGCCGGTAGTTTCTCCTTAGGGAGGACAGTACAACTGCTTCTCAGTTGTGCAGAGTGATCGTTACACCTTGATTTATTGGGCCTGAATTGCATTCGTGCCCATTCAATGTTATTGGTTAATTTGCCCAATAACCAATTAGTGCAGGCTACTGTTGTAGTCATTGTTGTCATGTCATCCATGTATGCTCGAATTGATGGTAGTCGCATTCCAGAAGCCAAGCGCTCTCCTCCCACTACCCATTTTGATGCCCTAATAATTATTTGATTATTACTTGATAGAAGACATTGATGGGTAATTTACAAAGCAATAAACAAATAACAATACTGTAGTCATTTTTTTTCGTCTTAATACCTTAATGTATTCATTAATTTAATGTAGCTATTTTTTACAGACTGACTCCAACTATTGTCCTGATGGAGGATAAAACTTTAGCAAGGTACTTTCCCACTCTAGGCAACAGACTGGCTTTGAAAAGTTATTACGTAAAACAAACTGACAGTAATTAATGTAATGGAAACAAGACCAACCATGAGAGGAAAAATGTTCTTGAAAAAATGAAGTTAAAATCAGTCAGTTCTGATTCAAGGACGAGGAAAAGATTTGTTTTTTCCTGATGGACAGTAAAATTTTAAAAAAAAGGAATGTAAAAGAGTTCACTTTTGAAAACTTAATGCGATGTAGGGGATGTGTATGAAAAAGTAAAAATGTGAATTGTTTGTTTCAATTTGGCATCTCTGGATCAAGATGGAACTGAAACAACTGTGGAAGTGGGAGACAATGTCCCAGAAGAAACACTGTGTGTTGCATAGATAATGGTTGCACTGTGCCAAACCTCCTGAGTCTGCAAGTTCATTTTCCAGTAAAAAGTCAGCACGCATTCGGTATCTGAAACAGATACCTCAAATTCTTCCAAAAATTTAGGAAACAATTCACTGAAAGAAAACCAAAATATGACTTAGGTTATGGGGGACATTTTCAAAAAAGTTCAACAAAAGGACAGAGCTATACATCATTCTTTTGATCGTTTTTAATAGGTGTGCTAACGTGTCGATCTAGGCTTGCACATACTGTACTCCTTTTAAGAAGTAATCAGTGTTCAATACTGTGAAAATATGTGAGGGAATCTAAGGGAGAGAGGTCTTGCTTATTTATTTGTTTGCATTAAAAAACAAAAATGATCTGGGAGCCTCCCCATTCCCTCCCTTGGCAACATTGGCTCCTCACTTTCCTTGACATTATCCATATGGAACTGTCTACTGCCCGAATTCATGGTGCCAGGAGGGGGGGGACTGTGGAGGCATGGCGTGCAGCTGCGACCATTATCAGGTCATTATTATAAGATCCAGTGGGATGAAATCCATAGAGGAAAGGGGGCACCAACGGAGGGGTGGGGTTTGTGTTTTTATATTATATTGTGTTATGTATTGTTCCATGTTGTTCTTTTCTCTAAATAAATAAAAAAACATTTGTTAAACATAAACAAAAATGATTTGATCCCTAAGAGGAGATTGCGGTAAAAGCAAAATATGTAACGTCAAACGTAAGTAGCCTACATATTATTGAAATCTTTTTTTTTTTTTACAAAGATAGAATATAAAATTAAGAGCTCACAAGTATCAGTAACTATTAACAAATGTAACCCTTTTCCACATATTCCACTGTATCATATGATTTTGAGCATAAGCTCAACCTTCAGTGAAATGTGAAAAAGCTGGGACTGCAATAAAGTCGGTGTTTCTGAAAAGAGGATCCTCCCTCTAATCATACGTAATCAAACAGTTCGTATAAATAGCATTTGATCTATTCCGCCTTGTCATTTCTTTGTTTGGACTCGACTCTTCAATTGTAGACCTAGGGCATGGCATTCATTTTCAGTGTTTCATGACAAATATTCCATATGTAATCTAGTAATCAATTGTCTTTCAAAAATTAGAAATTGCAGGAAAATTAGTTTCTTCTGTCTGTGCAATGTTTGTATACCTCCACCTCTGAGTGGGCTCCAATCATGGCATCAATAGTGATAACGCGCAAATCATGGGATTGATTGTCCTATCCTGCTCGTTTTGTGTTCTGTTGTGTTTACTTGTTGTACAATCCTGGACCAGTCAACTCGGCCCCGAACACATTCATTAATTACTGCTTCGCCCCTTATGCTGATGTCTGCCGCTACTCTCTCGACTGTGTTCGTTCTTTCAACTAATGATGCTTGTTACCCCCACCTCTGAGTGGGCTCCAATAATGGTGCCTGTAGTGATATGTGCATTGCATCATGGGATCGCACGATTGAACCATGGGATTGATTGTCCTATCTTTGCTTTCGCTGCACTCCCGGCACTGCAGTTGCTGTTTTTTCCACGCTCATGTCATGTCATGTCTTTGTCTTATAAAGCTCACTATGCAATCTGCTGCACCTATACCAGGAAGTTCATTCAGCAATATGCTTCTCTTCTTCAGGAGTAACCATGAACTCATATCTTAAGATGTAAACTATAGCTAACTGTAAACTATAACATGCTCACTGTCATAAATCAAGCTCACTGTGTCAAGTTGAACAGTTGTCGGTTTCTGACGCTAGTGTCCCAAATGCGAAATTCTCCAGTTCTCCAGCTATATATGTGTAACGCCCCTCCCACTCCTGTTAGTGTCTGGAGTACACAACACCTAACTCACTGTAAGCGGCGAGGCCTGGGTTCCCAATACTTACTTAAATTATAATTTGTCTGTTAGAAATATGTGTACTGTTTCTTAATGTGGTGCCTCCACCTATTTAAGGGACATCTAAATACACGTGCACCCCTTAATAGGAATTATTATCATTAATAACAAACACACAATCAATAGAAAAAGGCTATGTATTAAAATAAATAACATATAACCAACATTACAAATAATATATTTACTCAAATAATATGCGTTGCTATACAAAATAATTAAACAATTGCACTACAGTGGGCCCACACACACGTGTACTCACGTGTACTGAACAAGTGCACTACAAATATCATGTTGCAGGCCTGAACCGTCATTCTAACTGTTACAAGAAATACAACATTTTTATTTAAAGGAATAGCGCAAATTTGCAGAAGGCGTTTATATATATATATATATATATATATATATATATATATATATATATATATATATATATATATAATTATTGGTTATTCTATTTAAAGACAATGAAACCAGAAGAAATATCTACATACTGTGGCATAATTAAGAATGATAATCAAAATAAATCTAAAACAGTAAAAAAATAAACCAGTTTCAAGTAAATAATAAAATGCAAAATAGAGAATTAAACATGACTAAGACAGAGAATTCAAAACAGAAAGATAGGAGACCCCCAAAAATGGAAATGGTATCAAATACACTAAAGATAAGACAGAATACATAGTATTTAGTTTATCAAGTAAAACTTTAACAGCATCCCAAAAAGCAGTATTGAGTAAAGGACTTAAGTTTATACCAACTAAAAAATACACTGAGACAGATAAACTGGCCACCGAATTAAAGGAGTGGGAGCGACGCATGAGATTAGCAGAACATTTTTTCACTTAAAATATCTCAGATTCAGAGGGTAATTATGAGCATGGGATCAAGGTTAACAGTACAAGCACTTGGACTCCTCCGGATGGAAGAGACAAGTGGTTAGACATGTATATTGAAGTAGTTAAACAAGAAATGATAGTAGGACTAAAGAAAAAATGTAAACTTAATTTAACCAATATTGAAGAACAAGCTATGACTGAGTTGTTAAATGATGATTATATAAGTATAAGACCAGCAAATGAAGCTTTAGGAATAGTGATTATGAACACAGATGGCTATATAAAATCTGTAAAATGTGAATTAAATAATACGGATACATGTGAAGAAGTTAAAAGCAATAAGATCAATAAAAATCAGTAAAAGAGGTTAAGGAAATTGCGGAGAGACTATACAATAAAGGCATTATATCAAAAGAATTTAAAAAAATACATGCAGCCACATAATGCAAGAACAGGCCTAGCAAGAGGAAATCCTAAAACGCATAAAGAAAATCACTCTATGAGAATAATAATCACGATTGATAACACACAATAGCTGAAATAGCAGAAAAGCAATGTAGGTCACACATTGAGAAATCATTAAGCTATGTTAAGGATGCAACAAAAATTTTAAAAAGACTTGAATCACTAAAGCACAACTTTCCACAGAATACAATTTTATTTTATTTGTACCCAAGTGTCCCTCATCAAGAAACTTTAGAAGCTTGTTTAAAAGCACTAGATAATAGAATAGATAAATCAATATGAACAGCAGAAGTGCTGAACATGATCAACGTAGTTTTAGAAAACAGTTATTTTACATTTATTGATAAGAATGATAAAAACGATCGTACAGCAGTAGGCTCTAAATTAGGAATGCATTTTGCCAGTACATACATGGGGAAATGTGGAGAACAATTACTTAGAAAATCGGAAAGAGAACCTTTAGAATACATTCAGCTTATAGATGATATTTTGGGGGTTTGGACCCATGGACAAGAATCTCTTTTCCAGTTTCATAAAATGGCAAATGAAATACACAGTAATATTAAGGTGGACCTTCAACGGATAAGAAAAGAAATATAATTTTTAGATACCATAGTAAAACTTGAAGGTTCAATTGAGACTGACCTCTTCTGTAAACCTACTGACATGCACTAGTATTTACACATGTCCTCTGCACATCCAAGACACACTAAAAGGGCAATCCCAAAGGGGCTAGGAATAAGAATTGAAAGAATATGCTCTAAAGAAAGTGACTACGAAAAACAAAGAAATGTATTAAAAACTAATCTTAAAAAAATAGGATACAAAAAAAAAAAGTCAGAGTTAAGAAAAGCGGATAAACTAAAATGAGATGATCTACTAGTTTATGAAAATAGAGATAAAGGTCAAAAGAGTCCCATTAGTAATGACTTACTCTAAACTTTTGCCCAATATTTCTAAGATAGTTTAGAAACACTTGCGGATGCTACATAATTCAGAAAAATTGAAAAAAGTATTTAAGGCCCCAGTTGTACCATTCAACAGACACACTAATTTAGGTGATATTTTAGTTCACAGTAAACATAAAAGAATAATTAACAGAATAGGTTCTACAAATACTTGCAGTCGTGCATGTAAAGTGTGAAAATACATGGACAAAAGTAAAAATATAATTAAACATAAGAACAACACATCCACTAAAAACTAATACCTACTGTAAAAATAATAATGTTTATGGAATAGCCTGTGAAAAATGTGATGAAATAAAATATGTTGGTGAGACTGGAACAACTTTATATAAAATAATTCAGAACCACCTTTAATTAGAAATAATAAAAAAAGTGAATCGATAGAACAGCACTTCACCAGTCAAGGACATGACATAAATGATATAAAATTTGTAGTATTAGAACAGATAAAATTGGACAATGCGACATATAGAAGAATAAAAGAAAGTAAATGGATAGATAGACTGAAAACAATTATGCCAGTGAGACTCAACAGAAATGAATTAACTAATTAACTTGAATAAATACATAACATTTAAATAAATAAATAAATAATAACAAAATTCATTCAAAAGTTGTGCATGCTGATGCGCTGGGGAGGTCAAATCAAGGCTCAGAGCCAGTATTGCATGACAATATAAGTTCATATAAAATGGCTTGGATAAATTAAGTACTGTGATTGGATCACATCTGAACAAGATCACATAACCGTGAGGGGATAATTGTCTTACCGCATGGCAATGACATCATAGACCAACTTACTTACCTGATCGATTAATATTACTATGCCTTAATAGTAACAATTATCTAAACAGTGTTTCTATAGGTAAAAGTATCAATATACAACTGAAACAGCATTTAAGTCACTCAAAATCTGTCAATAAGAATTACAGAAAAATTGGCAAGTATACTGTGGTATTTACTTAGAGAACAGAACAAAGAAAACTGAGACAAGCAGTCGCAGTAACACTATTTAAAAGCCATCTGAGAAATCACCACGCAAGTCTCACTCAGCATGTAATATACTGTATATGCAGCAGCTGCATCTACTTATTAAACTTAATATCGCCTTATAAAACTGACTAGCGAGTATGCAATGTTTAAACTCGACACAACACATACATCTCACCACTACCCTCCGATTTCAGAAACATATTTAAAACAAAATTAAAATCTCTCCTGCTATCTGCTGACACAATCATTGGGCTTTTAAACATTTCAGGTTTGGAATAGAATTCTATTACGCTCATCGTGGATGGGAAGGACTGTGCAAACTGACACGGAAGTCGTTTAGTCCATGTATCGTCTAATGCTGGTTTACAATCTATGGAAATTATACCTGTTACTGGTCATTTGTGTGAAAACAGCCTCAGAAATTACTGGTCAGCTTCTCTTGAACCTTGCAAAGCCTGAGGTAGGATAATTTCCTACAAAATAAAAAAAGAAATAAATTAAAAAAAGAAATCTCGGAAGCCCCTCACTCAATGTCAAGTGCAGTGTTTGGCTGTTACATGAATCCTCCCTCAGATGTAAGAAATCAGTCTGCTTTCAATTCACAAATGCCATTTCATCAAGAAAATGTTACTATAAATGGCAATGTTCAATGTAATGTTTATGGCAAATTAAAAAGTACAAAATCAAGCAGTCTTCAGGGACTTTTTCTCAGTGGAAGGATACATAATATATTTCTTTTTTTTTTCTTAAAGCTGTTTTGTGTAATTATTTTCAAGAAAAAAGTGTAGCCATTTTATGAGCAAAATAACCCACTTCAGGGTGTGAGGCAAGACAATTCTTAACGCACTTCCTCGGTAGTTGAAGGCAGTCAACCTGCGGCCTTGTGCCTCACAACGCACGCAGAGCGACATCCACCTTTTTGTTCTCGAGCCACTCCAATGTTGCTTTGGCATCATTGTCCTGCTGAAAGGTGAATTTCCTTCCAAGCTTCAGTTTTTTAGCGGACTGAAGCAGATTCTCTTGTAGTATTTTCCTTTATTTTGCTCCATCCATTCTTCCTTCAATTGTAACAAGATGCCCAGTCCCTGCTGACGAGAAGCATCCCCACAGCATGATGCTGCCATCACCATACTTCACTGTAGGGATGGTGTGTCTTGAGGCATGGGCAGTTTTAGATTTGCGCCACACACAGCGATTTGAGCTTTGGCCAAAAAGCTCTATCTTGGTCTCATCTGACCACAAAACCTTTTCTCGCATCGCAGCTGGGTCACTCTCATGCTTTCTGGCAAACTCCAGACACGCTTTCAGATGGTACTTTTTGAGTAACGGCTTCTTTCTTGCCACCCTCCCATAGGCCAGTGTTATGCAGAGCTCTTGATATGGTTGACTGGTGCACCATTACTCCACTCCCAGCCATTGAACTCTGTAGCTCCTTCAAAGTGATTGTTGGCCTCTCTGTGGCTTCTCTCACAAGTCTCATTCTTGTTTGAGCTCTGAGTTTTGAGGGATGGCCTTTTCTTGGCAGTGCCTGGGTGGTGTGATGCAGCTTCCACTTCTTGATTATTGATCCAACTGTGCTCACTGGGATATCCAAACACTTGGATATTATTTTGTACCCTTTCACTAATCTATGCATTTATATTATTTTATCTCTAACTTCTGTAGAATGCTCTTTGGTCTTCATTTTCCTTCAGATTCACAGCCTTACCAATGATCCTTCAACAATGGGGTTTTTATCCAAAAAATGTGACAGCAACTTTAATGGTTCACAGGTGGAGGCCAATGGTAAGGTAATTGTGTCCACGTTAGGGCAATTTCTTTCATCGGTGCAAACTGGGAGCTGCTACAACACAGGGGTTGAATGCTTATGCAAGCAAGATATTTCAGTTTTTTATTTTTCTTAAATATTTCCCAACATAAAACCAATGTCACCTTACAATAATTGATTCTGAGTTTCAGTGTTTAAAAATAAAATATCAAACAGAACGAAATTTCAATGTACCATTTGTAATTCGGTAATATGAGAGAATTGGTCAGGGGTCTGAATACTTTTGCAAGGCACTGTGTGTGTGTGTGTGTGTGTGTGTGTGTGTGTGTGTGTGTGTGTATATATATATATATATTATATATATATATATATATATATATATATATATATATATGTATATATAGTATATGTATATGTATATATAATCTCCAGCTAACACACTACTTTCTGGCTATGTTGTGTTTTAAGGTAATATTTTAGTTGTGCCAATATGACATGCTATAGGTGTTGCTGGAAAGTCATATATTGGTCCTATCATATACAAAGTTGTATATAAGTTACCTAAAGGTCTATCCTCAACGTTGCAGAATAACATTGTGTGCACATTTAATCTGACAGTTTCTGGAACTGTCATGTAAAAAAGATGAATACATTTTTAACTTTTTTTAAAATTTTGTTTCAGTAATTTTGAAATAGATGAATGCAGTGTGATATAATTTAATCTGTCATTTTTGAACTGTCACGCTTAAACAAAAAATATAAATAGCCTTTGCTTTGATGTAAATTGAACTCTTGGCCACCCGATGTAATGTTACATAAACTCAAATACAAACACATACAGGAATAAATAAAGAAAATACGATCAGAGAGATGTGTGATTAAATAACTGAACTGTTAAAATGAACCTGTGTGTGTGTGTGAGCTGTGGTATCAGGCATTATACAAACTATAATTAAGTAGCCAATTATGCCAACCTTTTAGTTATAGAGAAGAGATACTCTATTTGATTTATTTTTATATCTATAGTTAAATTAAGAACAGGTTAGTTTTATTTCAGGGAAGCAGCAATATAATTGAGCAGCCACACAAAGGTCCACAAGTTGTCATCAATTATAAAGTATTTATTATTCCAACAGTTAAAATCAGGTTTAAAAAAAAAAAAAAAAAACAATCAATTAGCATTATCCCATAATACATTAAATGGTAAAATACAGAAAAGAGAGACAGTATATGCAAATGGGAGTCAGAGGAATAGGCAGTCTGTGAAGTCCATCCATTCAAATAGTCCAAACCAGTAAGATTGTTTGAGAAACAATGACTACAACAGATGTTTGGAAGGGGGAAGAGGCAGGGTAAAAGCAGGAAACAATCTAATAATAAAAAAAATGCAAAACCAACGTGTACTTTCAGTGATAGAAAAAATATATAAACTATTAAGTAAAAAAAAAAGAAAAAAACTAAATCCAAACTTAGAACAAAAGATAAAAAGGCAGCACTTAATTTTAAAGAGGGGAGTAAACGAAGCCCTCTCCTCTCTTAGATGACAAAAGCTGACTCAGTCTCCTGGCTGCCAGCTCGCTCAACCTTGCTCTGCAGTCCTGTTGATCACTGCTCCACAGATCCAGCTGACAGCCTCCCCGTTAGTGCGAATGGGCTCTGCTCGTCCCTGCTTCGTTCAGTCTTTGTAGTTGCAACCCAGAAAACTCAAGCAACCGCATATCCCAGTGTACTGGGTGTCTACAAAGTCAATAAATAAATCTCTTTTCATATAGTTCCTGAGTTCCCCATCTTTTCTGTGCCTTTCTCCTGTCTCTCTCCTATCTTCCTCACTTCTATTTCCTCCTTTGTTCTCTCTCCTCAGCTTTTGTCAGTCCTGTATTAGGTATAACAATTTAGGCAATTAAGGCAGTTTTGACCTGTTGCAGGTTATCCAGTTAATTATTTAATTACATCAAACAGGTGCACATTAAAACAAATATCAAATGATATCTACAGTATATATATATATATAATATATATATATATATATATATATATTATATATATTATATATATATATATATGGACATTAAACTCAAATTTGAGTTTTATTGGCAGCGTGCAGTTAAAAATGGCAATACTCAAATAATAATAATAATTTGCTCAACATCAAAACCTGTGACACTCTCCCTTGCTTTTCACTGGCCATGTCCTTGTGACCATTTTCTAAAGAAGCAGACCTTGTAAACTCTATACCTAGTAGGCAACACTCCTAAATTTGAACACTGAGAACACCGCACTGGGGGAACTGGAGGCTCCTGGGGTAATTCAGAATATTAAAACCACCCTGACATAGATTGTTCAGGGTTCGGGGAAACTTGTGGATCAATTTAATTTAATTCAGGTGTTTCTATAGGATCTAGTAAACAGGGAAAGAACATATTTCTATGTAGGGTTCGAATGGGGCCATCTCATCTTTCAGGATGCAGACAATATACTGGAAGTTTGCGGTCTGCTTGAGAAACTACTACCCAGGGATCCTTTTCCCAATGGTCAGCTAGCTTGCCTCTGCCTCACGACCTCTTTTTTTCTCACCAGTACATGCTCTCCGGTCAACAAAGGGGCATCTTTGGCATATTTATCAAAGTGTTGTTTGTACTAGCTGGCTGTTTGCTTCGCCTTTTCCCTAGCTTTGTCATAAGCAAAGCTCATCTTCTTGTCAGGTCGCCTCACCCATTCTCCAGGACTCTGGAACGTTTCTTCTTGTCTCATAGCTCCCAGCATCATGTCTGCAGACATTCTAGCATGCCTGCCAAACAGAAAAAAGGAGAAAATCCTGTGGAATCATGTACAGAATTATTGTAAGCATACAACAACTCAGGTAGATAGTCTGGCCATCTAGCTTGTTTCTCCTCCTCTAGGGTACCCAGCATACTTAGCAAGGTCTGATTGAATATCTCACAGGTTCCATTGCCCTGTGGATGATAAGGTGTGGTCTTGCTCTTCCTAATTCCATAATATTGGCACAGTTCCCCTATAAAATGAGATAAAAAATTTGGGCCTTGATCCGAGTGGAACCGTTCCGGGCACCCAAAAGGCTGGATTATATACTGTCACATTACCCTGGCAGTTGTAGCTGCTGTTTGGTCCTGTGTTTTTACTTGCCAAACAACTTTGGTAAAAAGATCAGTCAGCACTAAAATATTTTGATTCAAGTCATTTGGCCTTCCCAACATCAATAAAATCTATGACGATTTCCATAGGGGCTTGTGCCTGCACAGATACTAAAGGTGCCTCAGTTTCTGACCTGGTTTTGTGCAGTATACAGCGAGAACATTTCCTGTGCCACCCTTTGAAATGGTTTTCTATATTAGGCCAGTAAAAATGCTTCCTAACTATAGAAAAAGTTTTTTCTAGACCCAAATGTCCAATCTTTTCATGGTAAGTTGTCCAAATGAACTCTTGCTTTATAGAGGGAGCAGAAACTTGTAAGCATACCTCACTGGTGGTGGGGTCCAAGATTCGGCGACATTGCACTTCTTCCTGGTACTCTAAGCGGGCCCACTGGCAGAAAGCTTACATTGCATCAGTAGTCAATTCACAGAATTGAGCCTTAGAGGGTAGATGTCCTAGGGTCATAAAATACTTGAGAGAGCATACCGTAACATTGTTTTCTTGCAAGCCTCTCCAAAACATGGGGGTCCACCCGTACATTGCGGGCTCCTCTTCTTGTGGTTCTTCTGTAACTACCCCACAACAGTTTGAAAGCCGGTACCTCTATTGCATCCATGGAATCTTCCTCAGCTCCAACATCTCGGGGTTGTCCAGCAGATAATCTAGAAAATACATCAGCAATAGTATTTTCCTTACCCAGCTGATACTGAATGGTAAATTGATAATTAGCCAACTGCGCTGCCCATCGTCTTTCAACAACTCCAAGCTTAGCGGTCTGTAAGTGTGCAAGGGGATTGTTATCAGTAAAAACAGTAAAGTTAGCTCCAAACAAATAATCTTTAAATTTGTCTACCACTGCCCATTGATGCCAACAGCTCCAATTTGAACAAGCTGTAATTCTCATTGTTCTGCTCAGTTGGGTGCAAGCTCTTGCTAGCATAAGCGATCACTTTCTCCACACAACCCTATTTTTGGGCTAGTGCAGGTCCCAATCCCTTCTTGCTGGCATCTGTATAGACAATAAATGGCAGTGTGTAATCAGCAAAAGCAAGAAGTGGCGCGTCAAGTAAATACCTCTTCAATTGTTCAAATGTCTGACTGCATTCTTCTGTCCAAATGATAGCCTCCTTCTGTCCCTTCTTCAAATGGGACTTCCCCACCAACAGTGCATGTAAGGGTTTGCAGCAAATCTGGGGACAAACCACCTATAGTACCCAATAAACCCAAGGAAAGAAAGTACCTGGGTCACTGTATGTGGGCGGGGCCAGTCTCGGACAACAGCAGTCTTCTCTGGGTTGGGGGCCACGTCACCCTTGTTAACCACATGGCCTAAGTAGGAGACTTCAGGTTTAAAGAAGTGGCATTTGTCTTGCTGCAGTTTTAACCCATAGCCACTCAATTTCCCAAACACAAAATCTAAATGTTCCAAATGAGACGAGAAGCCAGTGGAATAAACAATCACATCTAAATAGATTAGTACGGTTTCAGATACTTGCCCTCTGAGACAGCATTTCATCAAACGTTGGAAAGTGGCCAGAGCATTACACAATCCAAATGGCATCCTTTCGAATTCATAAAGGCCAGATGGTGTGGTGAATGCAATCTTCTCCTGGTCCTTTGGATCCATGCTCACCTGTCAGTAACCTCTGGCTAAATCCAAAGTGGAGAACTACTCGGCTTTATTCAGACTGGTCAGGGTCTCTTCAATCTGGGGCAGAGGACAGGCATCCTTGTGTGACAGCATTTAATTTTCTTCCATCAACATAAAAGCGCCAGCTACCGTCTTTCTTCTTGCCAATACAATGGGAACAACCTACGGACTGCTGCTCTCTTGAATAACCTGTGTGTCTAGCATCCCCTTTAACAAAGCTTTAACTTATTGGTACAAAGTAGGTGTATGGGGCGGTACCTTTCTCTAATTAGAACTGCATCACCAATAAGGGATCTGGTGTTGTATGACATCCGTTCTACCCACCTCTTCCTCACTGGTGGCAAACACATGGCTCCACTTTAACATCCCACAGTGGGCTGGGATCTCAATGGGGGCCCAATAGGCCGGGCGCACCAACCCTATGTGGCCATCTTTTCTTTGAAACTGTTCAGCTTTCCAGCATACACGAAAAGCCTGGCCCCAGACTTTCCGAAACTCTGGAACAAAACTTATATCTTCTGATCTGTATGAAAAAGAGTTTCCCAGCAGGCGGAGAGTACATTCATGCCCAGAATTGCCTGTCCTGATCCCAAACTGGTCAAGAAAAATCACAACTCCCCTGTTTAATTCCATAGCCCCCACTTTAAAATCCAACATTGTGTATCCTGCACAGTGTATTTGCAAGCCATTTTCAGCCCTCAATGAAAGCCATGAAGCATCATGCCCCATATCACCCCCAGAGCTCAGAAAATGTTTTTTGTAAAGACTTTCAGTCATTAGGGAAACCTGTGAGCCTGTATCTAAACAAAAATTTAATTTAATGTCATTAACTAAAAGTTCAGTTATAGGACAGTCACTCACCACTAAGGGTATCTGTGATGAGTCAAAGGAATTTCGGTCTGTGATTCAGCCTCCCGACAGTAGATGGCATCAAACCAACTCAGGACTTCCCTTACCAAGATCTCGTGACCATGGCAAAAGTCATCTTTTTGAGGGGCGGCACCTTGGTGAGGGGCGGAAGTACAAGTATGTAAATTCCAGCCACTGGAGTCAAGTGAAGGATAAGGACATTTGTCAGTTGGGGATTGGTGTTCCACTGACTACAGAGGCGGGACATTACATACTAAAGGGAACGTACTACTGTGTTCGGGGTTGGTCCGAAAGTAAAATAGACGGAGTAACGGGTGGAGGGAGAGACTAGTTTGGTGCAGCGGGATTTTTTGAAAACACTAACATTCATTTTGTCTTTTTTTGTTTATGTATGGTTCGCCATGAAGACGATTAAAGACGAGTTCTCACGGTCTGTTTTGGATTTCACCCCTGCACTCCTTCCCCACACCATTTTGTTTTCTTTTGTTATTTAATTATTTTGTTGTGTATAGATAATAAAAATAAATTATTTTATTTCTGTACACATAAATTACTGTCTGGACATTCCATTTAATACACTCTCGCCTCACAGTATCATACCAGGATTTGGGCCTTCTTCCTTACCTGTAGCTGGCCCATCAACCACGGGTTCCTCTAGTTTAAATCCTGGTGGACCTACAGGGGACAGAGGCACTCCATATGTCCAGGTTCTTGGCAACGGCGACAGATTGGCCTACCTTGTAAGTCCCATTGACCCCTCGGAACTTGACGTGGTGGCAATCGATTTCCTGAGTCAGGTCTCAGTGAGGGTTGTTGCAGTGGCCCGGATCAAAAATAAGATAGGGACAGTTCTGGTGGTACAGTCCTAGAGTAGGGCATAGCTGGCTGAGTACTACGGCCCCAATATGACGTCTGTTCTCGGGCAAACAACTCCTCCCTACTCAAGACTGCCATCTGTGTCCTCAGCTCCTCCCTCAAGGTTTGCTTCCAATCAGCTGACTCCTGCAATGCAGAAGAAACACGAACAGACTCACCTATAGCATGACCATGGGGTTCTGCATTTTTGCATATTTTTGACATTGAATGTTATCAGATCTTAAACCAAAATCTAATTTTAGATAAAAGGGACTCTGAGTGAACAAAGAACAAAAAATTTTGATACTTATTTCATTTATTTAAAGAAAGTTATGCAACACCTAATGCCCCTGTGTGAAAAAGTAATCGCCCCCTTAGACTGAACAACTGGCTATGCCACCTTTTGCAGCAATAACTGCAACCAAACTCTTCCTGTAGTTATTGATCAGTCTCTCACAGCGCCGTGGAGGAATTCTGGCCCACTCCTTCATGCAGAACTCATGCAGAATTCATTGTTCCTTGAATGATGGCAAGTCGTCCAGGTCCTGATGCAGCAAAGCATCCCCAAATCATGACACTACCACCACCATGCTTGACCGTTGGTATGAGGTTTTTACTGTGGGTTGCAATGTTTGGTTTTTGCCAGACATAACGGGGTCCATGTAGGCCAAAAAGTTCCACTTTTGACTCATTTGTCCATAGAACATTGTTCCAGAACTCTCGAGGATCATCCAGGTGCTTTTTGGCAAACTTGAGACGAGCATTCATGTTCTTCTTAGTGAGCAGTGGTTTCCGCCTTGCTACTCTGCCATAAATCCCATTTTTGCCCAGTGTGTTTCTGATGGTGGAGTCATGAACACTGACCTTAGCCAAGGTGAGAGAGGCCTGCAGATCCCCGGATGTTTTTCTAGGGTTCTTTGTGACTTCCTGGACGATTTTACACCTTGCTCTTGGAGAGATTTTGGCAGGATGGCCACTATAGGGAAGATTCACTACTGTCCCAAACTTTCTCCATTTGGACAATATGGCTCGGACTGTGGTTTGGTGGAGTCCCAGAGCCTTAGAAATGGCTTTGTAACCCTTTCTAAACAGAGAGGCATCAATAACTTTTTTTTCAGAGGTCTTCAGGAATTTCTTTTGATCGTGGCATGATGTGCCTCTAGAGCTTGTGTGCTGACAACTTCACTCTGATGGTAAGGGCCAAAGTTAGTCAGATTTATATTGGGCAGGGCTGGACCAAATCAGGCCTGGTTGTTAACCAAAGTATTCAAACAGCTGACCCTAATTATCCCTTTAATTGAGTTGAGTTAACTAGTTAACTTGATTTTTTCGTAGCGCTGACGCGTTATTTTAATAAACACAAGATAAACAAACATGAAGAGAACAAAAACAAACACCTAGCTCCCTTGGAGCACTAACTAAACAAAAGAACTACATGCCGCTTTCACCTCCGTCGCCAGGAGACTACACACCTCCGCCACCTCCTTTGCCACATCCACCACCAGGAGCAGAGCACAATGAGCTGCCTCTTCCTCCGCCACCTCCACCAGCAGAGGATGAATACCTGCTGGTATCACTTCCCCCACCAGCAGAGGAGAGGAGCTGGAGCTGCCTCTGCCTCCATCACCATCAGGGGGAGAAGAGCAGGTGCTGCCTCTCCCTTCACCAGAAGGACCAGGACTAGATGCTGGCGGTCCTCAGCAGCCCATGCATAAACTGCTGAGGGAAGCACTGGGAAGAACCGCCCGGCCATTGTGGCCGAGAAGTGGGCTAAAACCCACTAATACCTGACTCCCCACACATCTTCTTCCAAGGATGCCTCCCTCGCTTCGCCCAAGGATGCCTGCCTGGCATCACCTGGGGCTGCCTGTTGCTCCGCATCGCCTGGGGCTGCCAGCCGCTCCGCATCGCCTGGGGCTGCCAGCCGCTCCGCATCGCCTGGGGCTGCCTACTGTTCCGCATCACCTGGGGTCACCATCAGCTCTGCTTGGCCGCAGGGGTCAGCGTGGCTGGTGCCCCGCCAGAGGGAGCTGCCGACTATGTAAAAGGGGGGAGAGGTCAGGAGACCACCTTTCCCTGCAGCAATTTCGCTGCAGTAGTTCTGGGGGCCAGAGTCTTTCCAGGATCCCTGGGCTAGGGAGTTTCCCATCGCCATCTGCCTGTACTAGGTTATTTCCAGCCATGTGCGGATTAGCTGGGGTGGGCACTGCCTCCCTCCAGCTCCCCTATAAAAGGGGCGGTGAGCAGGACCTCTGTGTTGGCCTGGAGAAGAAGGAACTGTTACAAATATTTGGATTGTTTAAACTGGTTATTTTGGTCGATTTTATTTGTGTGAGAATAAACCAATTGTTTACTTTAAGCAACTCTGTTTTGTGTCCTTCTTGACATCGCTATATTGGTTTTAGAAGTGGGATATGGAGACCAGTCAAGAGGGAACCCGGAGAGGAGTCAGAGATGCTCCCATTGTAAGGCAGAGGGCAGTAAGCCCCTGGACCCCTGGAGCACATCCTAAGGGGGACCAGCAGTGGCATTCCCGGCACTACATTGCGGCAGGTGGAGCGCTGTAAAGACCCTCCGGTTTAATGGGAAAGTGGACTAGGACGCATTCCATGCCCAGTTCAATCTGGTGGCCCACCTGGAAAGATGGACTGAGGAGGAGAAGGCTCTCCAACTCGTCAGGTGTTTGGCAGAGGATGCGCTACCTTGCCTGCTCATTCCAGCTCCGGAACAACAGACGGACTTCGAGGCACTGATTGAGGTGCTCCGGAACTATATGGCAGCAGCTGACAGCCAGGGCTGCAATGAGCTCCGGGGAAGGACTTGGAAGCTGGGCGAGACCCTTCATGAGCTAGCCGTGATGATAGAGGTCTTGACAAGGCATGCCTTTGCCCACATGCCTCTCGCGGTGCAGGAAGAGCTGGCCTGGGATCAGTTCATAGAGGCCATCGGGACCGGAGAACTGCGGGTGCAGGTGCGACTCCTTCGGAACTGGCGTACGAGAGGGAGGTGGTCTGGGCCATGGAGCGGTGGGAACCACGAGTCCGGATAGAGCAGCCAGAGATAGAGGAGGCTGTGCCATGCGAGTGGCCACCTGACTGGCTCCCCGAGGTCGTCACTCTTCTCAGGGCGGTAGCGACCCAGAGCTCGGGAGTCAGTCCGTGACCACCCCTCTTGTGCTGGAGATGTGGACAGCCTTGCCATCGGCCCGCTGAGTGTCCAGAGAGTCATTGTGCTGTGAAAACCAGCAACCCTCGGCCAGCGTCAGGAAATGCCCAGGGGTCCGCTTAACTGGTGGAAAGCGGACCCCGCAAAGAAACCCCGTCACAGCGGAGCAGGGTCCCCCAGTGAGGGTGGTCGGGAGGACCACCATGGATGTCCATTGCCACGTTATAATCTCTGTGGAAGGAGTGATCTGCACCACCTTCATGCGGTCAGACATCTTGAAAAGTTGTCAAGGGACTCTGTGGCTGATGGAGGGAACCACTGCCCAGGTACGGACTGTGACGGGGGAGCTGGTGCCAATGGAGTGAAAAGGAACAGTGACAATCCGCATTGTCGGGCAGTTGCTAAAGCACCCCATGTGGATTGACCCAGTCCAGGACCCTTGCATTCTTGGACTGGATTTCCTCCATCTCATCAGGGCCCAGGTGGGATGGGACTGGGATGGAAGTTTACCGTTCAGCATGCAACGACCCAAAGCACACAGCCAAAGCAACACTGTAGTGGCTAAGGAACAAAAAGGTAAATGTCCTTGAGTGGCTCAGTCAGAGCACCGACCTAAATCCAATTGACAATTGTGGCATGACTTGAAGATTGCTGTCCATCAACGCTCCCCAAGAAACTTGACAGAGCTTGGACAGTTTTGAAAAGAAGAATGGTCAAATATTTCCAAACCTAGGTGTGCAAAGTTGGTATAGAACTATCCCAACAGACTCACAGCTATAATTGCTGCCAAAGGTGCTTCCACCAAGTATTAACTCAGTGGGGTGGAGAATTATCCAATTATGATCTTTTAGTTTTGTATTTGGAATATATATATATATTTTTTTTTCTCAATAAAAGTGTGGAGTATGGTGTGAAAATAAGTGGAAAAAATCCTCATTTAAATGCATGAAACTCTGAGGCACTGACACAAAAAAATGTGAAAACAAGTTCATGGGGGTGGAGACTTTCTATAGGCATTGTACTTTACATTTATTTATAACCTATTATGTGTGGTCTTTGGGGCATTAGCAAGACCCCCTCAATCCTATCATCTCCTTTCATCAATTTAGTCTTCTCTATTTAAACCATTAGTCACCCCTATTTAGTAGTCTTGTGTTTAGTTTTCATTTCATGTACTACAGACCCACATCTAAATTAGGAAATCTCTGGCGTCATCCCTCTATCCAAATCCAGCAGATGAAATGGCTAAAGAAATCTGCCTGGTATCCTGTTTTATCCTACGAACATAGCTATTCTTCAACTCTGCACAATTCTGGCCTTCCACATCAGCTACTGTGATGGATCCTGCTGCTACTGTATCCAGTATTCAGACTTCTAGAGTTAAATGAAATCTTGCTTGGCTCGCATTTCCAGCTCGTCTTTTTAAAGATTGACATAATTCTGAAAGCTCTGTCCGTAAAGGTATTCCTTTTCTGTTGCAGTCCAGTGCTTAAACAGCAGCAGTAGTGCTTTTTCCCTGCTGTTCATGGCGTTAACATTTTACTCACAGTCTGTGTTACAAGATCCAGTGGTGTAGATTGTCTTTCTGACCTTTTATAAAGATAGCACACTTTTATTCAACTCTCAACGATGCCCTTCAGTGCACAATCACCTGGAATCACTTAATATCAGGATCACCAATTATGTTTACTTTCTCATCACTGCAGACCCCACTACAGCCTCGTTTCTCCACGCCCATATCGACAGTAGATCTGTCAGTCATCACGTTGCACTATTTCCATTCAGTCTCCTGGCCACAGCAATTGATTGCTACTTTCTTTCAATAAATGAGACACAAAATCATAATGGGTAGGATATTAATTTTCAAATTTTCAAGGATCCCCAACTTGTTTTGATCTCTGGCTTCATGAAGTGATCTCATAAATGTAACCACTAGATGGTAGTATGACACAGTTATGTGTGTTTTTAAGCTATCTATATCATTGCATAAGAAAGCCCTGTATTTTCTAATTAATCATTTTATTATGTAGAGGTTGGTTTAGAGGCTAATAATTAATGTGCGGAACTGCCAGCAGATATGGAAGACCTATTTCTACAATTAAAAGCAGCATCTTACCTTGCGGTGGATAATGCAATAATATTCTTTTCCCAATCAGTTCAACAGGTTTTGAAGCAAATCTACAGCTTGCCTGCAGGGATACAATCCACTGCACATTTTGTATAGATCTGTCCTAAAGCAGCCTCAATATTTGCATAATATATACCTCTTAAGAACATCCTCACCGGTTCTCTTTGTCACTGGTCATGTAATTTTTCTGTTGTGTAATATGGATTTCAGTCTCTAATAATTTATTATTCAATACACCACTTTCCCGGTACTCACAATAACACGACCGATGCTTTAGCTCGGATACGGACATCCAGATTCCATCATAACGTCTGCAGCTCATCCATCTCCTTTGGAAACTCCACAATCAAATCATCTATTCAACTAAATCTCTCCCTTGCAATCTCTTGGATTCAGCCCAGGATGCATGGCATCTACTCTCACCCTTCAACTAGATCATCCTATATCACCGGCTGGCATAATTTTCTCAATAATGTTTTAACTAAAATAGGATTTCCTCAACCCCTTTCAATCAAGATTGGATTCTCGTTTTTATTGTTCATACCAAGGAATCTTTCACTATCAAAGCCTACTTATTCGGAATCCAACATCAGTACTGTGCGATATCCGTTCCTTCTTCAATACTACACTCCATTCCAGCTGTTCATCTTCACCTGTGTGGGATCTTTAAAAACTGTTCATCTACCTCTCCTTTTGTTTGCCATTTTACTGTTTTTAAATACTTTAGTCTCTCAAGATTTAGTGATGGAAACTATCTGTTTAGCCACTGCGATTTCTAGGAATCATACTAGTGTAGCCCAGTGGTAAAATTCTGCTAACGTATATACAGAAATTCCGTATAGACCATATTAGGATGGCTTTAGGACCTGTTTTGCAGCAGAGTAGACTCGGAGGGAGAAGAGGTGCTCTCATGGCCAATGAGGCGTCGTGTGTTAAACTGATCTCCCGAGAGCCAATAGAAGTCGTCCCTGCAAGAGTGGGAGGGAGTCTCAGGGAAAAGTTTAAAAAAAAAAAAGAAAGAAGAGAAGGTGGTCTGAAAAAATAAAAACAGGAGGTAGAATAGAGCAGTATAGAGTAAGTGATTCAACAGAGTAAAAGTGAGGATTTCTTAAGTCAGGAAATTCCTATAAACTTTAGTAGACAGTACTTTAGTTTAAACCAGTTTCAGAAGAGTATTCTGTTACTTCTGCTTTTATTTCTTTTGAGTTCACGTACCAAGCTCGTGTTTTATTTTAAGCAGCGTAGGTTTGTCATTACGAGTTACTTTCTTTAGGCATTGGTATATACAGTATTGTTAAAACAACATATTGTATTGCAAAACGTGCTTGAAATGAAGGTAAAGAGACAGTGACTAGATCGTAAAATAAACTAAGCAATTGACAAGCGGCTGGACAGTGTTTGGGAAGGACCACGTTTCCAGATAGAGAGAGACAGAGAGAGCGAGGTAGACTTCAGCGACAGAGGTTTGCCGTGATCTAGAGACCGCAAACAATCGAGAGCTGCAACTGGGAGAAGCCTTTAGGAATTGTGAGTTTTTCCACCAAGCGTTTCTTTTAAAATAGCAAGCGTAACTGTGTGTTCTCAATAAAGCTTGTGAAAGGGCCATTTTGTTTTATTTTTAGGTCACAACGTACCCGAGCCACGATTCAGGCCTGCAACAGTGTTTGTTTGTACGTCTGTCTACATGTGTGTTCCACTAGCGTTTATTTTGACTTGAATATATCAGAAGAGTACCTTTTGAATACAACTGAAGCATAGAGCTTTTAGTTACTGTTTAGTGACTTAAAATAAGTTACATTTTGGGGAAAGTATTTTGTTGTTGGCATTGTTTATATTGTATGTACAATTTACTTACCTGCAGTTCATTATATTAGTTCAACTTGAATCCCCTTTATAAACATTAGTTTTATATAAAACCAGTACTGTGTGTGAGTGTGATTTTATTAGTTGTATATTGCTCTTGGTTAATTTGAATTTGTTATATGTTGAATATAAATTCCTGGGGACGTGTGCCAATAATAGGGGAACCACGTGACCATCAGGTGGAGGCATCGCTAAATAAGAAAAGTAAGTGTGATAGTTTGTCTGGTAACAGTGCAAAAACAAAATGACCATTGGTTCTGGGATAATAGATAAGAATCCAGGGCCCTTACTGTTAGGTGCAAGGCCTATTTATGTAGGGGTAAGTGAGAAGTGTTACACTAGCACTGAATGTTTTAAGCAAGCCCCCTGTATCTAAATTCGACCATATTTGTTCCCTTATTCAGAACTTTCAGATCAGTAATATGTTCAAGAAACACGCACCAATTTTTTTTTTTGCAATTCACATTTTCCCCAAGGTCGGACATTTATATCTCAGTTACTTGTTCTTTCATCAACAGCAAAAACTATGTTAATATTTCATCAAAAGCTAGAAAATACATTAAAATGTGGTCAGTTCTCCTGGCCTGCCTATATTCTATGATGATTTCATTTCAGGACCTCATCTCCTGGCTTTATTTACGGACGCTTCACTTAAGGGATTCAGACATTTTCAAACAATCAAGGATTTTCTAGTGCATGGCCACTAGAAATAGAAAACCTATCACCACACCTAAAATCCACAGCTCTTCTTGATAAGGTACCCAATAGTCGCAGCAGCACATATATGTGGTCATCTTTGTTCAAAGAAACTTTTATGAAAACAAATCTACAGTTCATATTTTCAATAAAGGCCAGTCCAGTTCACTTATGCAATTACTGCAGTGGTTAATATGGATTTCACTGTCAAATAACTTTCTAATCCAAGCGCACATTCTACCGAGAGTTTAGAATAATACAGCAGATGCTCTTTCTCGTTTCCAGATTTCCAGATGTGTCTGGTCCCTACAGCTCTGCCAACTCCAGCAGTGACACCCCAGTTCAACCAGCTAATTTCCAACTGAACCGAAATACCAGCAAACTATTCAATACAGCACAAAGGTACATGGCTGCAGCACTCCTGCTTCCATCACCCCTCTTATTTCACCGGCTGGACCACATATTGATATTTCTGTTCCCAATGCAGGATTAATCTGGCTCCATTCAACCAGAACTGGATCATGGTATTCATAGTACATGCAAAGGATTCTCTACATCTGGCTCCAGCTACAATCAAATCCTATCTGTCAGGAATACAATATCAATTTTGCTTGATGTCTATTGCTTCTCCTATCAATACCAGCTGTCCATCTCCTCCTGCACGGAATCTCTAAGAGCTCTCTGATTGCTTCTCCTCACCTGCCTATCTCTATAGTCATTCTTAGCAATTTGAATGCATTTTTTGGGTTCTTGAGATGCTCAGAATATACAGGTGCTTCCATTGCCAGCTTTCCTACTCTGGATATTTGCTGCAGTGATCTCAAGCATATTGTAGATTAAAAATTGACTCTCTTCTATTCCCATATGCTTCCCATGCTGAAATATATCACTGAACTTAAACTGAAATCTCCTTCCGATCCCATGTTCAATGCAATCGGGTCTGTTGTATCAAGGCATTGGTTCACTTACCATCTCTCCACGTTGGTTTGCAGAGCAGGACTTCCCTCGCAATTCTACACTCCTCATTCATTCAGAATTGGGGCAGCCACTTCAGCAGCAAAAACAAAGATTAATCATCTAATATAAAAATATATGTGGGACGCTGGGCATCATCAGCAGTTGAAGCTTGTATTCGTTCTTCATGTTTCTTTCCTTCGCATGTTAAATGTTTTCTTTCTTTTTTCTTTCTTTCTATATGCATTGGTGATTCTCCTTTTTCTTCTTATGAATGTCCTCAGCGGGGAGGCTGGGGTCTGTTCTTTGGAGTGTTAGTGATTCCATTTTCTCCAACAATTTGTTAAGCGTCGCTTCATTAGAGGAGGGTTCTCCATGAGTCAGAGGGGACCCCTTGGCCAAACCCTTCCTTTACCATGCATGATATTTATGAACACCCCACTCTATATATTCTAATAAATACTAACTCCATGTTTTTCTTTCCGGTTCGAGTTCACGGTTCAAAACAGTTATTTTATTTATTTTCCCAGTTTGAAACCAGTTAAATAATAGTACTGGCTCTACACAGCGATGTGTATCGCCAGAATATAAACCACAGGGTTCAGTCCCAAAATAATACAACAAGAATAACACACAACACAGACACAGTCTCTTCTCCTAATAGTGAGTGCTCTTAGTGCAGGTGTGGTGCAGTGTAGTCCGGGCTTGGTGCTGGCCTGTACCGACAGCTCCTGGTTCGTGTTAGCCATCTAACAATGACAAACACAGGCAGTTTTTCTACTTTCTGTTTCTTTTACCTGTCCATTTTGGATGAAGCAAAGAACATCTTCACCGTCACCAAAAAATAAAATAAAACAAGGCAACATATTCCACTCTCCACAACAAAGAAAAAGCTCTGACAACTCTAAGCACAGTGGCTCTGATAAGCATTCACAAAGACAGAACTAACAACACGGTGAATGCTGGAAGATTATATCAAAGCATGGGCACAGAGAAGCCAACTTTGGGTGTGATAGCCAGTGCCGGGGCCCCCACATATACAGAAATTAAATTGCAACTATGAGTAAATGTACTATTCCTGTGCCATCTACCTTACTCAAGCAGCCTTTAGCAGGGCCGGAGTAACCTATACGCAAATTAAGCTGTAGCGTAATTGTCCCCAGCAGAATTGGGGCCCACGTGAGGTCACCAATCTTGGGACATTTTAGAAAAACTGCATGTAGGCGGCCAGGCTCACACACACAGGAAGAGAGTCTCACAGAAGCTTGCTTTCTTTTCATTTTTTTTTCTTTTATGATGGCTAGGCATTCCTTTTATTACAACATATCTTGTCTGAGTCTCTCACGCAAGCCGCTTCCTGCTAATGTACAAAACCAATCCAGTCCGCAGGATAAAATATATGAAGCATGTTTCATTTTTGCATTTATTTATTTAAGTTTTAAGGCCAATTTAAAAACCTGTCCTGTCTCAAATGTGCACAGAATGCTTCTTTACATTTTAGAAACTTTCCTTTTTAATTAGGGGGTTGGAACAAAAACAAAGGCAGGTAAAGGTAAACGTGTATAATGCGGGAGGCTGCCCTTCTGCAGTTGGCAAGAAAAGTTATTCCTTTTTTATTGAACTAGATTGTTTTGTTCTATTGAATGCAATGCTACTACTGATCCATATAAGGAATCTGGATTAACTAATATGCCAATAACATATGGGTTAGGGTAGGGCCCTGTGACAAAAAGTCAATGATTCTTGGTGGTAAATCTCCCTCTTGACTTGTGAGGGCACCTTGACCTGCCACTTCTTTCCGAGGGTTAAAAGGAAGTTGGTCATGTAGAAAGAGACACAGCTTTGGTACACTAACTCATTGACCTGGAGGGCAAATGATGTGGCAGCTGCAGATCATAAAAAACAGCTGCACTTGTTTACCAAGGGGTCATGAGTGACTCTATAAATAGGGGTCGAAGAGATGTATTTGTTTCTTCATTTTGGTTTGAGCATTTAAACCGCTAAGGGCCCATGAAAGACCCAGTTATAAAAAGGTAATTGTTTGTTTGTAATTATTAGATGGCTAACATGTTCCAGAGCTGTTGCCAAGGGCCAGCACAAAATCCAAAACAGCACAAGTTGTATCACCCACCACGAGCACTGCAGCACGCACCCAGGACTGGTGACCGTGTTTGTACATTGTGGGAAAGATACGTATGTTTATTATTTGGGACTGCAACCCGTTTGTTTGTTTCCAGTGCATTACACATTGTTGTGTATTGCCTGGAATTATTGTTTGGTCACCAGATCAGGATTATAATAAATAAAACACCTTTTCCAACTGGATTACAAATCTCTATCTGTTCATTGCACACTGCATCACTCCTGCACCTGTACACAATCAACCACTTTGCCACACGTGGTGTCAGAACGGGATTATGGACCGCAACGCACTGGCAGAGCTGCTAGAGGCACTGGACAGGAGACAGGAGAGAAAGAGGGAGGAGTGCTACACTGCACTCATTGAACAGGTAGGGGTGGTGTTTTCCTCAGCACTAGCACTTACAGGAACATCAGCAATGTTGGCACCGAAGGCTCGGACGATGAAGATGTTGGTGGAGGATGACCAAGAGGCGTAGCACCTGAATGTATTTGAGCAGATGGGCACCACTGTGTCATGGTGTGGGAATTCTGGGCGAGCCAGCTAGGACCGTGCCTGATCGTGGAGGCTCAGACAGCCTACCAGGCTATGAGTGACCTCAACACCGCCAGTTAAGACCAGGTCAAGCTGGCCATTTTCCTTCACCTCAACATTACAGCAGAGACTCACCGGGTACAGTTCTGGGAGTACTGAAGATCCCTGGAGACATGCCCCAGGGTGGTTGTGGAGCAGTTGTGTGACCACATGGTACACTGGTTGACCCCCGAGAATCAAACCAACCTGCAAATGGGGAAAGCAGTGGATGTGGAGCAATTCTGCCATGTGGTCGGCACTGATACCCTAGCCTGGATAAGGTGACACAACCTCTACACCCTGGAAGATGCCATGGAACTGGTGGAGGATTACGAGGACTCCCTGGTCTTCTGGACAGGGATACTGTCGGTGCCTGCCCTTCAGAGCAGCCGAGCCCCTCCTTTCTCTCCTCCACCACCACCATCACATCTCAGCACTGGAATCCAGACCTCCTAGATCTCCGGCCCCTATGTGCAACCTTGCCACCTCTTCACAGAGGGCAAGGTTGGCCCCCAGTGGGTGTAAAGCTACTACCCTGGCCTCGCTGCCATACCAGCAACGAGACATGTTTAACCAATGTTCCCTCCTTCTCCCCTATCTGTTTTAGATGCAACCAACAGGGGCACCAGGCCAGGTCATGCCCATCGGCAATAGAGTGTGACGTGGCAGCATGCAATTGGGCATATGGAGCGGGGTAAGCATGGGGAAAATGGTCGGGAGGGGCCTTGATTTGTTAGTGCAGTTTTAGGCACGCATTAGTGGACACCAGGTGTGAGCAGACCTTGATTAAAGCAGCTCTCTTGGGCGGTGTGTTGTGGCAGCCACGAGGCCAGGTGGTGATCTCCTGCGTCCATGGAGAGACGACGACATATCCCAACCTAAAAGTATATTTATCAGGACAAATGAAACACCACCTAGTAGTTGGGGTGGCAGAAAGGTTACCACACCCAATAATTCTGGGTCAAGACTGGCCAAATTATAGAGAATTGGTTAAATTAATGGCAATCTCGACTGCACACGTAATTGTGGCAGAAAAAAAGAAAAAGGAATGAAACGGTGATGTTTCCTTTCCAAGCCGAAATGTTTTCTCCCATTTTCTGTCCTAGAAAAATTAATAAAGAGAGAAGGTCTACAAAATGGGAGGGAGCATCACTGGTGGGAGAGCACTTGGATGGTAACAAACACCAGTCAAAAAGAGTCGGAACGCAGTGTGACCGAGAGGGCAAGGTTACTGGTCCATCTGGGGCAGATGCTACTCCAGACCCTCTCTATATACCGGATGTGTGGTACTGAAGCATGGACATAGTGTGGGGTCAACATAATGATCCGTCACTAGTGCACGCTTGGGAAGGCAGGTATGGTCTATTGAAGGTAAGGATGTTGATGGCTCTGGGGTGCTAGTATATCCACACTTCAGTATCAAGGGGCAATTACTATATAGGATAAACCTAGCCGAGGTCACAGGACAGCCTGTAACACAATTATTGGTTCCTCGGTGTGTGACACCAACTGTCAAACATGGAGGAGGAACCGTGATGGTCTGGGGCTCTTTTGCTGGATCCAGAGTCGGCGACTTGCACAGAGCGAATGGCACCCTGAACAAAAATGTCTACCACAGCATTTTGCAGCGCCATGTAATAACCTCTGATATACGTCTAGTTGGTCAGGGGTTCATCCTACAGCAAGATAATGACCCAAAACATACCTCCAGGCTATGTCACAACTACCTTAGAAGAAAATAACAAGACGGTAGGCTTCAAATCATGGAATGGTCAACACAGTCTCCAGACTTAAACCCCATCGAGCTGGTTTGGGATCAACTGGACAGAAGGGTGAAAGCAAAGCAACCTACAAGATTTCGTTTTTATCTCCAATTGTTTATTTGTTCTATGCTTTAATTTCAGAGTACATTGAGACATTAAACTGTATAAATTTCAATAAAAACTGGAAAAATGGAGGTGTTCTAAAACTTTTGACCAGTAGTGTATGTCGAGATCAGCCAATAGCTTTCGGCTTTAAGAAGACCTGGGGAGGACGGAAGACAACAGGGAGTGAGAAGAAGCAGGACTACAGTTTAATTTAGTTTAGTGAAAACTAAACGTTTCTAACCCTAAGGCCAGTGCCGGATTAATGGACCTGGGGGCCTGTGGCAAAGTGATTGATTGTGTACAGGTGCAGGAGTGATGCAGTGTGCAATGAACAGACAGAGAGTTGTAATCCAGTTAGAAAAGGGGTTGTATTTATTATAATCCTAGTCTGGTGACCAAACAATAATTCCAGGCAATACACAATAATGTGTAATGCACTGGAAACAAACAAATGGGTTGCAGTCCCAAATAATAAACACACGTATCTTTCCCACAATGTACAAACAAGGGCACCAGTCTTGGGTGTGTGCTGCAATGCTCATGGTGGGTGATACAAGTTTATTGTGACAAAGTTGAAGTGCTGTTGTGGGTTTTGTGCTGGCCCTTGGATGGCTCCGGAACATGTTAGCCGTGTAATAATTACAAAGCAGTTATTGACAAACAAAACAAAACACTCACGGTACTTTATAACTGGGTCCTTACAGGTTTAAATGCTCAACCAAACGAAGGAACAGATACATCGGTTCGACCCCTATTTATACAGTCACTCATGATCCCTTGGTAAACGATTGCAGCTGCTTTTTATGATCTGAAGCTGCCACATAATTTGCCCTCCGGGTCAGTGAGTTAGTGTACTGAAGCTCTGTCTCTTTTCTACATGACCATCTTCCTTTTAACAATTGGAACAAAGTGTCAGGTCAAATAGTCCAGAGTATTCTGTTCCTGTTACTTAGTCGGGAGGGAGATTTACTGTCAAGAATTATTGTGTTTTTGTCACATGTCCCACCGCTCAGAGTGGAGCCGAAGGAACACTCTGCTGAATCTACCTTTCCCATTACTCTCCCCTCCTCAGAAAAATAGTCTGCATTTTGGTGGTCTTTCCATGCATGATGTACCATGTGGTACATGTTGGGTGACCAGACGTCCTGATAAAATTGGGATCGTCCCTATATTAGGGGCTTTGGCCCACATCCCGATTGAGGTACTGTAGGGATGCCACTTGTTCCTATTTTTAGAGTAAACGTTGAAAACCCAGGCGTTACGAAATTTTGTGTATGTAGCTGCTATACTGTCTCGCAGTGCAACAGCATACTCTACTAGTTTAGGGTGTATTGTTTGAGTGAGTTGTTTGCATTACATCTATGCAATCACGTTAATCTGTAATCATATGAGGCGGTCTGCATCATGTGTTTTACTGGGTGTATTTGGTTTCATGGGGGCTGGTGTTGACTAGCCTGTCACTAAAAAGCAAAAAAGACTGAACATAGTAGGGGAAAAAAAAAAACTGGATTGAATCATATGACTGTGCTGCAAAGGCGTTTTGTAAATTGTGTAAAAACGGTGGCAAGTTGGATGTGAAGCATCACGCCGGTGGGACACAACGTTATTATTATTATTATTATGACTGTGAATTAACGCTTGCACGAGTAGTCTAAGCTCAAAAGTAAAAATGAATTTCAGCTTGCTCTGCAAGGAGTTCTACAGTTATGTCATCAGCAAAAAGGAGGTGTTCTGCACATGGCCAAGTCATCCAGTTAGGATTAAGGTTATACTTAGGATTTCACTGACAATTTGCGGTCTTGTTTAAACATTAAATACACGTAGATAATATTTCAGAGCAATATAAAGCCTAAAAGTAGTGGTACTTGCTTCCTTACTTGTTAAAAGGTAAGCGTGCAACATCCTTAGTACTTGCTGACAACATTCTTTGTCTGGTGTGGACCTGCCCATACATTGAGACTGCACATCTGCATTCACTGAATTGGTTGGAAGTGTAAGGGAAAGCTTTGCCAAGTAAGACAGATGTGGAAATCGATTAGAAATAGTCCCAAAACTCAGCTAGCTAAAAGTATCTGGCATTATTTAATGAAGTCCATATATTCAACGTGTTTGTTGTCATGTTATTTGTCCCATCCAGGAACTTATTTTATCAGTACTGAGTCAAAACAACGAAATGTGCCTATTCAGGTCTAAAATTCTAACAGCGTTTACAAAGTAAACAGGAGGTCGTTTGAACCGAGTTAGCTGTGCTTGATTGGACCTGTAGTGCTGATTTAACTTGGCTACAACTGACACAGGAATACTTTTTTGTCTGCACTAATTTTCTAGTTTGTTTTCTGAAAGCTGTTGTTTGTTTTACATTCTGTTCAGCAGCCTCTGTAGTAACCTTTTGTTTAATGAGTGATTCTGAAGCTCAGTAGTGATCAATCGTATTTTCTTTAAGTGACAGGATGTACAATACAATTACATCCATCTGCATGTACAGTTTCTTTGGGAAACGTCTTGACACATTCCTCAGCTGAAATATACTTTGCTTGTTTTGCTATGTCAGTCGTTTTTGATATTTTACATCTAATGCTGAAAAGTAGATTTTAGCAACCTAAATCAAAACAATGCAGCACTGCCTGTGTCCCACCTGCTACCTACAGTAGCTACAGCAGGTCACAGAAAAGCCAGTAAAGAGATTTTTTTTTAAATTAGATTTCTCTATGTTTTTGTATTTGCCTAAGTGCAAAGCACACAGGAAGGTGAAGGAATAAAAATGCTTATCTACGGAAGAAAGATATGTAGTTTCTGTCTCTTGCGTTGTGCAGTAGTTCATTTAAACAAGGTTTCTTTCCTCTCTGCACCAACTGAAAGTGTCCCGATTTTTGCCCCTGTCAAATTTTCTGCATTTTTGCACATTTTTCACACTGAATTAGATCAGATCTTTTTGTGGGTTGTAGTAGTATATAGAGGGAGTCACAGAGAAAAAATGACACCAAAGTTTGGTGCTTCTTTCATTTGTTTGGTGAGCAAGGTAGTCAAACATGCAATCTTCAGGTGTGAAAAAGTTATTGCCCGCCCTAGTTAACTCAACCCAATTAAAGGGATAATTAGGGTCAGCTGTTTGAATACTTTGGTTAACAATCAGGCCTGATTTGTGCCAGCCCTGCCGAATATGAATCTGACTAACTTTGGGCCTTACCATCAGAGTGAAGTTGTCAGCACACAGGTTCTAGAGGCACATCATGCCACGACCAAAAGAAATTCCTGAAGACTTCCAGAAAAAAAGTTGTTGATGCCTATTAGTCTGGAAAGGATTACAAAGCCATTTCTAAGGCTCTGGGGCTCCAGCAAACCACAGTCATAGCCATATTGTCCAAATGGGGAAAGTTTGGGACAGTAGAGAATCTTCCCAGGAGTGGCTGTCCTGCGAAAATCTCCCCAAGAGCAAGGTGTAAAATAGTCCAGGAAGTCACAAAGAACCCTAGAACAACAAATCCAGGGATCTGCAGGCCTCTCTCGCCTCGGCTAAGGCCAGTGTTCATGACTCCACCATCAGAAAGGCACTGGGCAAAAATGGGATTCATGGGAGATTAGCAAGGCGCAAACCACTGCTCACCTGGATGATCCTCAAGAGTTCTGGAACAATGTTCTATGGACAGATGAGTCAAAAGTGGAACTTTTTGACCAACATGGGTCCCGTTATGTCTGGTGAAAACCAAACACTGCAATCCACAGTAAGAACCTCATACCAATGGTCAAGCATGGTGGTGGTAGTGTCATGATTTGGGGATGCTTTGCTGCATCAGGACCTGGACGACTTGCCATCATTCAAGGATCCAAGAATTCTGCTCTGTATCAGAGAATTCTACAGGAGAATGTCAGGCCATCTATCCATGAGCTGAAGCTGAAGTGCAGCTGGGTCATGCAGCAAGACAATGATCCGAAACACAAAATCAAGTCTACTTCAGAATGGTTGAAGAACAAGAAACTTAAAGCTTTGGAATGACCTAGTCAAAGTCCAGACCTAAACCCCATTGAGATGTGGTGGCATGATTGAAATGAGCAGTTTATACTCGAAAACCCACAAATGTAATTGAGTTGAAGCAGTTCTGCATGAAGGAGTGGGCCAAAATTCCTCCACGGCACTGAGAGACTGATCAATAACTACAGGAAGCTTCTGGTTGCAGTTATTGCTGCTAAAAGTGGCATAATCAGTTATTGAATCTAAGGGGGCGATTACTTTTTCACAAATGGGCATTGGGTGTCACATAACTTTAATAAATAAATGAAATAATTATCAAAATTGTGTGTTATTTGTTCACTCAGGGTCCCTTTTATCTAATATTAGATTTTGGTTGAAGATCTGATAACATTGTGTCAAAAATATGCAAAAATGCAGAAAATCAGACAGGGGGCAAATAATTTTTCACTGCACTGTACATGAATGGCTGCAATGCCAGATACCATCGAGTTATTCGGGTATTGCTATGATCTGTGACATGATCAAATGAATGTCCCGGGAGGTAGTATTGTAAGGAGTGAGTAGCACATTTAATGGCCAAATACTCCTTTTCTACTACAGAGTAGTTGCGCTCCCGAGGGGGCATCTTTTTACTAATGTACAATACCGGGTGTTCTACTCCATCAACCTTTTGGGACAAGACCGCACCCAAACCCACATCTGACGCATCGATGTGGAGGATGAATCTCTTGGTGAAATCTGGTGTAATGAGAGTGGGGTCTGGCAAAGTTTACGCTTGATAGTATCAAATGCCCCCTGACACTTAGCTGACCACTTAATTAAATTTGACGCACTCTTTTTGGTGAGTTCAACTAAAGGGTTAACCACTGTGGCATACTCGGGGATAAAGTGGCGGTAATAACCGGCTAATTCCAGTAGTGTACTCAACTGAGCCTTGGTTTTAGGATCGCCACATCTACCAAAGCCTGAATTTTGACGACTATGGGTCTCACCCTTCCATTCCTGTAATAAAAAAAGTGTGTTTTAGAAAGTTCTAGAAATGCATTCGAGTTCATCTTTGCCCTTGCCCTATAATAACCCCATATCTTATATAACTTGTTTTTGTCACGTTTATATAACTTGTTTTGGTTAGAATGTTCTAGGGAAAGGAATAGTTTATTCAGAGGGCCGAGCCTCGAGGGAGTGATCTGGCCAATTACTCTCTCGCATGCAAAAGCCTAACTTGGTAAGTTATAAAGGACGGGGGTTCTCCTCTGCTCTGATGAGAGTCAGCCGTGAGAATTAGCGCGTAGTCCTGCTAGGTAATTTCTTGGAGACAGCTGCTTTCTCTTACCAGGATCGAAGGGCTCTCCCGATCCGCTTGGAAGGGTAAGAATTAGTTCAGTTGCGTCTCATGGATTGTATTGATCTGTGATTAATATAATCTTTGTATGTAACCTTGTTGGGTTGTGTATCGTTATTCGCAGTATAGCATCTGTGTATGTAACTGCGTGTGTGTGTGTGTGTGTGTGTGTGTGTGTGTTTGTGTGTGTGTGTGTGTGTGAAATAATAAAGGACCTTTTAAAATTACTCTGTGAAGTAATTGTTTTATTTACTTCCACATCAACTTCCTTTTAAATTTAAAGTAATTAAATTTCACACAACAATTCCCCATTAAAAATCCCAAATATTGCGTTTCTGATTTGGCAAATGCACATTTTCACAAGTTAGCTGTCAACCGGGCTACCCTTAGAGACTGAAAGATGACTGTAACCCTAGCCAAATGCTCTTGCCAGGTTGAGCTGTAAATCACCACATCATCAATAAACACTGCTGCATATTTATGATGTGGGCGTAAAACTTGGTCCATCAGTTTCTGAAAGGCAGTGGGTGCATCATGTAGCCCAAATGAGAAGGTTTTGAAGTGAAACAGCCCTTCTGGTGTTGAAAATGTTGTTTTCTCTCTAGAACTGCAGGTTACGGGGATCTGCCAGTGTCCCTTTGTCAGGTCCAGAGTCGAGATAAACTTCTCCTTTCCCAGTCTATCTAGAATTTCGTCGACCTGAGGCATAGGGTACGCATTGAACTTGGCAATAGCATTTACCTTCCAGAAGTCCACACAGAAACTATTGGTGCCATCTTTCTTGGCCACTTTGAAAATTGGACTGCACTACTCATTCCTGGTTCAAGCATGTTCCATACCTCTTTGCTAATGCCACTTTGTCAACTTTCTTGGATCCAATAAGGTCTCTCTCGTACTGTGGAGAGATAATGTCATATTGTTAGTTCTGCCAGGCAAGACAGAAAAAACATAGCTGAACTCCTCAATAGGCTTCCTGGGCCAAACAACTGACCAAATCCAGGCAATCTCTTAGTAGGAGCACATGCTTCACTACATTTTTAGATGAGCCATTGTGCTCCTTTCACCCCTTTCTTAACATATCGAGGATGCCGCGAGGCTGTCGCAGTATAAGAGCTTGAAGGGGGAGAACCCTGTCGAACTCTGCGACACCTCTCTCCCTGAGAAAAGGAGTTAGGAAAGAAGCAATGCCCAATGTTTCTGCTCTCGCATTACAAACTGTCTCAGCATCAATTTCAAGGTCTGATTAAAGCGTTCCACCAAACCGCCTGTCTGTGGATGATAAACAGACATCCTGATGGGATGTATTTTTTATTTTTTATATACCTGCTACAGCGTGTTAGCCAGAAAGTTGGTTCCATGATCAGTCAAAATCTCCTTGGGGATCCCCACTCTAGCCATAATCTGTACTAACTCTGTGACTATCGCAGCCGCACTAGTGGACCTCATTGGAACTGCTTCCGGGTATTGCGTTGCATAATTTACCACTACCCGGAATCAGAAGGTAGCAAAGGGCCCACTATGTCCACTGCAATGCATTCAAAAGGAGTGGAAATAATTGGCAGTGGAAACAAAGGGGTGGGGGGCACTTGACCCGGCCCTTCTCACTGGCAGTCTGGGCATGTGGCTATTTACACTACTGGTCAAAAGTTTTAGAACGCCTCCATTTTTCCAGTTTTTATTGAAATTTACGCAGTTTAATGTCTCAATGTACTCTGAAATTAAAGCACAGAACAAAGTAACAATTGGAGATAAAAACGAAATCATGGAATCGTTTTGTTTAACAAAATTTAATCTAAATTTTTGACTCATCAAAGTAGCCACCTTTTGCAGATATAACAGCTGAACACACTCGTGGCATTCTTTCTACAATGGAAATCAAATATTGTTTGGAAAGTTATTCCCAACACTGTTGTAGATTCACATTGAACATAAACTAAATGAAAATACATGTCTGTGACAGAAATACAATGATTTGAGAGGTGGTTGTACTCATTTACCAAGGGGTCATGTGTGACAGCAGCATAAAACAGAATGCTTCACTTTAGTTTGTATTAGAACCTGGAAGGACTGTGAGAGACCCCAGAGAATGTAACAGTTTTGTGAGTGTTTTGTTTGTTTTTGTTAGTAATTTATCTTGTTTGTAAATTACCAGACTGCTAACTCGTTTCTGGAGCTGTCGCCTTGGGCCAGCACAAAGCCGGATCAACACTTCACCACTGTCACTAAATAATCACCCACCATGAGCACTACAGCACACACCCAGGACTGGTGACCATGTCTATTATTTGGGGCGGATATTATTGTTTACTCTTTGGGACTGCAATCTTACCCCGTGCAGTACACGTTGTTGTGAATTGCCGGGGAATTATTGTTTGGTCGCCAGACCTGGAAACTATTAATAAACTCCTTTCCAAACCGGATTACAACCATCTCTGTCTACTTGTTTCATGCACTGCATGACTCCTGCACCTGCATCCACTCAGCTACTTTGTCACAATGCCACACTGAGGAATAAGCACTGTGACAGGGAGAAAATGAATCTTAGCTGCAAATCTCCCTCCTGACCTGAGAGGGTGCTAGGCAATGCTAGAAGTATCCCCAACAGGAGATGCACTGGTTCAAAGGTCAACATAGGGGCGGAAGTTAGATTGGAGGTTGGCCATCTTTCGGTGGGGCAAATCTGTGGAGAACCCAATTTTCTTTACTGTGATCAGCTGTTGTTTGCAACGATTGGACTGGAGGCTGTGACATGCTGATCACAGGGAGGAGTCTGGTAGTATTTAGGGAACAAAGTTTTGCTGAATACTTCCCTTGTCTTTTGGAGGTTGGTGCTCAACTGAAGCTGTATTGTTATTGCATGTACATGGACGGCAGCGGGAGCCCTTGGAGCTGGAACTGAAACTCATGGACAACCACTGGAATCAAGATACATGTCACCCAACCCTACCTCTCCACCTCATCACGCAAGTCTGAACCCGCACTTATTATTTGTTTTGCTTACCTGTTGGTATGGGCACTTTATTTTGCAGCATTGTAAAATAACTTGCCTCAAATATTAAAAAGCCCTGCAGGTTAAAAACATAATTTGAGACCTTTGTTTTGTTTGGACTGCACCTACACCACATCACCATCCACATCCTTACAAACACATATATCTGTGTTAAACGTTTCATAATGATAAAGTTATATAGGAAGTGGTAGCTTATAAGGTATATGGTGTGTGCTGCCGTACAGCGGGAGAAATTCAACCAGAATTGCAGCAGGTTCCTCATGAGGAGGAAGAACGGCTGCAGTCTGGCGCAGAAAAAATAAATATGAAACACCGACTCGGGCTAACAGTAGAAAGCGCATGTGGTGTCCAATCGGTAGTGAAGTAGGAACTCCCCTGATGTGATGACTCTGTGCAGAACATTCCAGCCTAAGTCCCCAGCTCCTCTTGGGACTAGTGGGGAGAACAGGACTTCCCACTGGGGACTCTCACCCTCTGGGGGTTGGAGGGGCTCCCACCAAGCAGTGTCTCGGCAGGAGATGAGGGCGAGGAAATGGAAAGTGTGGAGCATTATCGCATACAGGGATCTCCTCGACCCAGTGGAAAAGGGGTCGAGGAGTAGTCTGAGATCATGCTCAGGTTATTTTCAAGGGGAGGCTGAGGAGGGTCCTGTGCCTTTGGTTGAATCAGGAGGACTGGAGAGCTGGAGATGGCAAGGATGGCTTGCGGGTGCCATTAGACCAGGAAATATAGAGTACTACAGCGATGAAGCATTGTTTTGCATAATTATTGTACATAAAATATTTAAACAAAACAAACAGACACACAACAGTGAGCAAGTATCGTTCTGGTTTAAAGCCAGCAAGAGTAGCAATTGCTTACTTTTAGTATCTCAGTTGCTACTTGCCTCATTACCCCTCTGAAAATCCCAACCTCGTTTAGCCAATGCTGTCAGTTTTTATACATGTGGCCATCTCCAGATTAGTAGTAGATTAATCAATCTGGAGAGTTTTTAATTTACGTGGCCAACAGTCAATTTGTCAGTAATCACACATTCTTACTGTCTGGCAGAGATAATACCACCTCTGCCAGACCACATTCAACCCCAATCATAATACATTAAATCACCCATACTACATAACCCAAATAATACATTTAACACAATAATAATAACAATAATATCACAATAGTAGACAATACAAAATAATACAAAATAAACCAAAATACACACAAGGGTGGGGTGTACCCCGCTACAGGTCCCAAGGATCCCATCGAGATACCTGATGGTCTGGGTGCAAGACTGCTTTGCATTCCCGAATCACGCGGCAGGCCATCCTGGCAGTCCACTGAGATGCTCTGGCGCCAAGCATCTCTGGAGCCAGTCACACTGATCGTTCGTGACCCAGGAGATCTTAGAGCCTGGTTACTGGATGAGACCATCCGCCTCCGCACTGCGGGAGATTCCAACACCTGTACACGAAGATGGGGGTTGTGCAGCAGGGGCTCCATAAGGAATGCTTCCCCCTCGGTTGGAACAGACTCGGCTCACGGATATCATGATCCAGGTTTTCAGCAAGTCCTGGTAGAAGACAGACAGCTCGTTGAGACAGATCCCATGGAGGTTGATCCAGAGCAGCTGCTGGTGCAGCTGGCACAAGAAGAGGGAGGCCAGTGCACACCATTGTGAGGCCGGGTCTTTGTGCAGGTATCTCTGCAGAGGGCTCTGTGTATCATTGATTTTTCTTTCATATCTTGATTTTTCGTAGGTTTTTCTGACTTCGTAGACCTACCCACGATGCATTAAAGTAATTTTCACTCCTGTTATTTAGTTTCATCCCTGCTGCGGTAGTTTTATTATGATTGCTCATTTCAAGGTACTTTCATATGCAAATGTAAGAGTCTCATAATAATAGCGAAGTTTCGCACTTACACCTGATGTATCATTTTTTGCTGATTTATGACTTCGGTTTGTGCCTGCGCGAATTTAGTTACTTTAAAACAAAAAAAGAAACCCTCAAATGTATTTATTAATAGTCTATATTAAAAGCAATGGCAATAAATACGTTTTGTTTTGGTTTATTTTATATTTGAAGGTGTTTTATTTTAAACTTACATAAAGCATACAATTATTCCATTTTATTTCTTGGTGGAAGGATGATAGCCTATGATACGCTGCACCTTCAAATTGCTTTTAGCTAGGACAAATATCAAACAGAAACCACGAGATGCTTCACATAATCAAAACGAATTATATAAGGTAACACCTCAAAAAAGTTGTTGCCCTGAAACAGTAAAATTGTGAAATCGTCCGTTGTTTTTAAGTATAAAACTGCACCGGCTCAGCAAGATAATAGCAGAGTAATTTATTTGGTTGTGTTAGCGTCATTCAAAAATAAAATAAACAATCTTATGGATTATTTTTGTTTAATCATTCTGATTCTGTGTTTATCATGTTTAAATGGTAATAGCTGATCGATTTTTTAATCTGGCTTTTTGTACATTTACATGTGATTAGATGACATTATAAAGAAAATACGTAGTTGTTATCATCTGCAATACACACATCCGATGTTACATTTTTTAAGTTACTGTATTATTGTGTTATTATATAGTGTTATTTTAACTGCTTTGGAGTTAGTGCAGCTTCAGTGAATTGAAGAAAATAAAAGAATAGCGTTTCACTCTGCAAACATGGTAACCCTAAATTACATGGACAGTGCGAGAAACTAAAGCTCCAATACCAAAATCCAAGCTGAACAACTGCACAGAGCTCACATATATTCAGTATTTTCTCAAATTGCCTACAGTCAGAGCACAGTGCAGTGGCTCCTGCAGCACGGTGGGGGGCAGGTGTTGGCTGAACAATAATACTGTACAGTACCTGTTAGAAATTAAAGTTACTGACGTAGTGCATAGACAAATGAAACACGCCAAAAAGTATTTACTTCCGTGCTCGGGGCCTGTTTGCGCTATACTATTACATTGTAAACCTGCGGTGAAATTACGATAGTTGTTCACGAAAAAGAGAATCCTCTGCCTGCTTCCGCCCCTCATGAAATCCTGACAGATCTTGCTCAACGCTTTCGTCATATCCCACAACTGGCACCATGTGGGGAAGCAAGATCGTCTGCCGTGCCAGACCCTCTAGAAGTCCCAAAAAGACAATACAAAGCTCTCGTCCTCCAGCAAGCCTTTGTTAAGGCGACAGTAGGCAGCACTGTGCCTAGGTGACATCAGGCAACTGTCTCGGCCACCACCTTGTGGTCCTTGAATGACGCCAGCCTTATGCTGGAGGAGCAAATGCAATGTGCGTGGTTCCGCGTAAAGTAGAACCCATCAATCCGGGACTGAGACACCTGCCCCTGCCTCTCCCAGGTGTAGGTGAAAGCAAAGGCGTCCATATGTTGCCATTGCCAGATGTCGACCGATCAGTTCCCTCAGAGCTGCCAATGAGGGAGGGTAGAGTTCTTGCCCCACCGTGTCTGTGGCATCAAAGGTGCAGTTGAATTAATCCCTGAGGACCACACATTTGGTGGGGCTGATGTTACTCATGTAGGTCAACATCTGACAAAAGAACTGGACTCTCGCTGGAAAGGAGGACAGAGCGTACATGTTCAAGTGGCCCAGCACGACAGAAGAGGGTCGACACCCCATAAGATGTTTCCGTGAGGTGGCTGAAAGACACTCCCCCCACTCGAGTAGCCAGTTTGCTTCGGCCTCTGGAGTAGTATATGTTTCTTACAGGAACCCCACCGAGTAATCTCCTTTTTGTAGGAGGGAGATTACCTGGGCCCTGCAAAAATGGTCCTTACATCCATTGAATTTTACTGTACAGATACTGTAGAATTTGCTGGTGACACTCACAGGAGATCCTGAGTGCTCGTGAAGTTCACCTTATGCAGCTTTCGTGCATGTTCGAGTCCGAAATTTTGTTGGTGTGGCCAGCCCTGAGGAGGGATCTCACAGATTGTAAAATTCTTTGTAAATCACCCCATTTGTCCAAAGCTAGCTCTACCTTGTCCCTGCAGTGGATAGTGGCCTCCAAGAACTCTATGAGCTCCACCGCAGGGATGTCTGGAGAAGGGGCGGACAGACTCTCTGAGTCCACACTACATGTGTATTCTGTGTCTTCCTCCCTCTCCCTCAGATCTCCAGGGGATGCGGCGAGAGAGGTTGGTGGATTTTGGGGGCGCAAACAGGCGCTCAGTATACACTGCTGAGATAAGTGGTTCCATCCCCAGTTTGGGCCTGTCTTTACAGAGCTGAGGAACGGTCTCAGGCACGTTCTCGGTCCATGGAGGGAGAGGATCTACCCTCTTGGGTTCTTCCCCCCTCTCTGGTTGGTCAGTGGAACCCTTGACCGCCTCAGGAGGTGGTTTTGTTCCCCCCTAGTGGCAGTGGTGACTGGGGACCAGTTTCCTGGTCCTTTTGTTCCAGGGGGAGGGATTCTACCCCATGGCACCTTGCATGTTCTTCCCCTCTGTCTGGTCCCTCAGTGGTGGTCGCTTGCATGGGTTCTACATTTTCAACAGAGCCCACGTCTGCCAAAAGGGGGCGGAGCTTCAGTGCACTAACTCATCGACCCGGAAGGGAAACGATGTGGCAGCCGCGGATTGGAGGAGTGGCCGCAATCGTTTACCAAGGGGTCATAAGTGACGGTACAAATAGGGGACCAAGAGATGTGATCTGTTCCGTCGTTTATGGTTAAGGACCGACCCGGAAGGACCTGTATTTTGTTTATTGTACTTTGAGTGTTTTGTTTGTTTGTCACTAATTGTTGCTATTTGTTATTATTAGTAGATGGCTAATATGTTCCGGAGCTGTCGCCAGAGGCCAGCACTAACCCGGAAATCACCGTACCTGTATCACGATAAACTGTATTTACACCAGGAGCACTACAGCACGCACCCAGGACTAGTGACTGTGTTTGTATATTGTGTGTGTACTTTGACTGTGTTTATTATTTAGGACTGCAAACCCTTTATTTACAAAAGAGCAATAGACATTGCTGTTTATTGCCTGGGATTTATTGTTTGGTCACCAAAATTAAATCACTTTATGACTGGATTATCACTGTCTGTCTTTTCATTGCGCACTACATCACTCCTACACCTGTACCCTGCTAACCCTTTTGCTACAGAGTATTATATAATTAAAATGCTGATTAAAAAAATACAATAAGAAGTCGAATTAAATGCTATCCAGAGCCGTGAAAAAAAAAAAAAAAAAAGTTGATTGCAGATTTTTATTTTTTGTTGTTGTATTATTATTATTATTATTATTATTATTATTATTATTATTATTATTATTATTATTATTATTAGTTCTTCTGTCAAAAACCCAAATCAAATTTAAAAACTTCATCTTGATTCTTCTGAGGCTACCATTAGAGGTATTATGTAATTTTGTTATCTACACAGATTTATACATTGAGGGGATCGCTTGGCATGCTGACACCAAAATAGCCAAAATGAAATGTGTGCTCCCTTGTACTGTAACAGTGGGCTTGATCTTACATGCCAAGAATTTGGGCTTCATAACGTTTCTGTGTAGGCCTACATGTTGAAGTATTTTACGAGAGTAACCAAATGTCAACAACTAAAATTTAATATCTTTAAAGTGGTTAAAACATTCATACGTTCTTTATTCTAGTTTTTTTTACATTTACTAGCTTGAGTGTGATCGTAGTTCAATGTAGTGGAGCACTGTGCCTTTAAGAAATGAATCATTTGAACAGAATTAGGTGACGTCACAGATGATGTGCGAGTATGTCCATGGACTTAAAAATAAAAATATACTGTAGTTGTAGCTTACAACAAAGATAAGAAATAAAAGAAAATAGATCTAAAAAGCTTTACCATCACTGAAAATATTGCTTTATTAAACATTTAACTTGAACTGTTGCAAAAAATAAAGTAGGCTAAAGAAGAAAATGGTCTTGTGCGTGTTTCATTTAAGGGTGCAACAAACACAACACATATTATGATAATAATAGGCATAATACATATAATAATATTTGATCCTGCAAATTATAAATTTTAAATTATTCACTGTTGTGAGTGTTCAATATATGAGGTCAATGGAGCGTCTTGAGGCATGCACTGTTTTTGTTGTTGCAAATATCAGGATGTTTAGTTTTTTTTTTTTTTTTTTACTATTTGTTTAATACGTGAAAACTTTTGTTCAAAGTTCACTATAAAATCTAGTCTATAGCTGGAATTGAGTAGATTTGGTCAGGCGATAGCAAACCACTCCTTCTTCTCAACCCACTTGTAGAAAACAAGCGATAGCTACTTTTTGAAGGGTGAAAAGGGCTTGTTTTGGTTCAGCGAGATTTTGCTTGTGTTTTATTACCGTGAATGCTTTCGCATCCTCATTCACTAAGTGCTAACTTTGATTTGGTCCGGCCCTAAGTGGTAGACGTACTAAAGCGATGCGGCTGTCATAATAGTCGCAAACCAGAATCAGAAGTCCAGGATGAAATGTAGTAAACATGCACAGTGCTGTTAGTGACTTTTTCAGAATGCTTTGCGGCATCAGATTTGCTTTGCAGTTCAGCCTTAGATGAATATGTAATTATGGGCATTCCTGCATAAATGAGCAAAAATGGGGTGAGATGAGGGTTCTCAAATATTGTAATGGGATGTACTAAAACTGTCAGCAATTGTGACGCTTACAATTGCATAAATTTGTTAAGAACTTATGAAAGCAGGTTTTAAACAGTCTCAATTGTTGCTGGCATTTCCCAGTCTGTTTTTTCTCATGTGTTGCCAATTGTGCTCAATGCATTTTTTAAGCGAACACCCAAATACCTATTTTTTTTCCTAAAAGCAGAGTGTAATTATGTGCACCCATGTGCTGCTAACCCCTCTTTAGTTATTGTTTTAATTAACGGGCAGTGCAAACCCCTGGCTGTGACTGCATGCAGAAAGAACGAGTGCCCCTCCCGGGTGCTACATATGTTCAGCAGCAATCTGTCACAAAATTTAAAGTGTTTTTTTTTTTTTTTTTTTTTTTTTTTTTTTTTTTTTTTTTTTTTTTATATAAATATAGTTGTCATCATAATGCAGTTGAATCTTTTCATCCCGACCATATTAATAAGACATCATCAATGGTAATGGTAAAAAGATGTTATCGTTATTGTAGATCAACTTCTCCTCCCAAAATCCCATATACAAATTGGCATAATTGGGAGCAAATGCTGCACCCATTGCTGTACCCTTTATCTGGGAAAAATAATGACCTTCAAACTCAAAATAATTGGAATTTAAGCAAAAATCAAGTAAATCTATAATTAATTGAGAGGGTGGAATAACCTCAGTGGGTCTGGAATTTAAACAGAAGGTGACAGCATCAACGTGGGAAACAAAAGTGAAATGGTGCTTTTGGCTGACTATCCTTGCTGTATAGAGAGTTTGGCAGTTCTTGCGCATCGCTGATAACTGGTGTGAGGAAATACTGTTCCTCTCAATTCCTATATACATGTTCAGAATGAGCTGGAGGGATTAGTCCAAACCGAAAGGAAATCTCAGCTCAGCATGAGATTCTGAGGTTTTGTCACGTCTGATACCATCTAGTGAAGGGCCTGTCAAGGCTGCGACTGTCTCACAGTCTCAGGACGAACCTATCTCTGTCGCGGCGCTGGTGTCTGAGCTGGAAAAACTCTGCAATGGCCTTACAGCAGATCTCACAGCTGGTTTTAGGAGCTCCCTGGATGCCTTAAAGGAAACTGTTAATTCCTATGGACAGCGTCTGAACAACCTGGAGGTCTCTGCTACTGACATTGGAGACTGGGTGAGTACGTTGGAGGAAACATATCCAGCCCTAGTTACTTAAAGGAAAGCTGGACAATCTGGAAAACCGCAGCAGAAGGCAGAATCTGCACATCATTGGTCTCCCCGAAGGATTGGAAGGGCATAACCCAACAAAATTCATGGCGATTTCTTGAGATCTTTTGTGATGGGGTTCTTGAATAACCACCTGAACTGGATCGGGCACACCACTCCCTGGCACCGAAGACTGGCAAGGACGAGAGGCCCAGGGCAAACAATGCTTGTCCATTTACACCACTACCAGACTGGTGGATAGCATGCCAAGTCACAGCAGAAGGAAGAAAGTTTTCTACCATGACAACCTTGTAATTGGCTTGATTCGTGCTCCCTTCACAAAGACAAATCTGCCCGATTCCAGCCTTGCTGAAGCACCCACAGATGAGTCCAATTTTCAGCTTTGCCCAACACCTGGTTGTCTAATGGTTAGACGGAGACCTGGAGAGGCCTACAAGACACAGTGTCTCGCACCCACTATGAAATGTGGTGGAGGATCGGTGATGATCTGGGGGTGCTTCAGCAAGGCTGGAATCGGGCAGCTCTGGCAGGAATCAAGCCAAGTACAAGGTTGTCCTGGAAGAAAACTTGCTTCCTTCTGATCTGACAATGTTCCCTAACTCTGAGGATTGGTTTTTCCAGCAGGACAATGCTCCATGTCACACGGCCAGGTCAATCAAGGTGTGGATGGAGGACCACCAGATCAAGACCCTGTCATGGCCAGCCCAATCTCCAGACCTGAACCCCATTGAAAACCTCTGGAATGTGCAAGAGGAAGATGGATGGTCACAAGCCATCAAACAAAGCCGAGCTGCTTGAATTTTTGCGCCAGGAGTGGCATAAAGTCACCCAACATCAATGTGAAAGACTGGTGGAGAGCATGCCAAGATGCATGAAAGCTGTAATTGAAAATCAGGGTTATTCCACCAAATATTGATTTCAGAACTCTTCCTAAGTTAAAACATTAGTATTTAAAAATGAATCTGAACTTATTTTCTTTGCATTATTCGAGGTCTGACAACACTGCATCTTTTTTGTTATTTTGACCAGTTGTCATTTTCTGCAAATGAATGCTCTAAATGACAAAATTTTTATTTGGAATTTGGGAGAAATGTTGTCAGTAGTTTATAGAATAAAACAAAAATGTTCATTTTACCCAAACACATACCTATAAATAGTATTTAGTCTCTTTGACTATTAAACGTCACCAAGTAAAAAAGGTCTCCAGAGATATATATATATATACATATATATAGATTATATAATATATATATATATATATATTATATATATATATATATACACGTTTTACTTTCCCCCCTCCCTGATATCTTGTTTTCTGCTTATCGTAAAATAATTTCATGCTTTCATAAATTCATCTTTTGTATTTCCTGAAAATCAATAAATGATGGTTAAATTCCAATGTGGTTCAAGTAAAATTTTTTATTTAAACCCAAAACCCAGTAATGATTATGGAAAATTGTAGAAATGTTTTATTTTTCAATAAATTAACAGATTCATTTGTAAACTTTTGAAAATGCTTGGAGTGGTAATAATCATACTAACACATTTTTAAAAAGGGGTAACTAACTAAAACTAACACAAAGCATAATTGTGAGGGGTCTGTTTTACAGATGGCCCTGGATTAATATACAGATTGATTAGGTAAGATGCTTGCCAATGTGCTCAAGGTCGGTTATAGGAGTGTGTTGATGGTGCTGGATATGTTTTGTTTTTCATGACAATAATCTATCAGAAATTAATTATTGTAAATTCAGCATCAACTGCAGATAAACTTATCATTTTCAGAGCTTAGGAGTAACAGAACAAGCTACATCAACTTTTAAGATTACATTAAAAATTGGTTGAATGCTTAAAAAAGCCTCAAACCATTCCAACAATTTTGGCCAAAATACGGGCCATGCCCTCCAGATCAACAGTAACCAGCTTATATGAAGTGATGACAGGAAGAATAATGACTCTAGCACTAGATCCTAATCCAAATCACTGTAGGCATTCAAATAAAACAAAACCAAATTGAGTTGTTGACACAGATGCAGAACAAATTAGCACAGCTAAAAATTTAAGCTGGTATTAATAATACAAGCTGAAAATGACCGCAAATATGCAACATTAAAAGAATCTGAAATTAACATAGGAGACAGAATAATGACCAGGGTATTTATACCAAAGAGACCCCTCACCCCAAAATGACAAGATCCATACATGGTAACCGACATGTGGGAGTCATTATAAAAAATAAATAAATAAAATAAAATGGGATCACATTTCACAAGGAAAGTTATAAAAACTGCATAATGGTATATACTCCACTTGATCTCTCAACGGAAGCCAGATGGGACCCTCCTACGACCATGGTGATGAAGACACAGTGCATTAAACAAGGACAATATGTACAACTACAGTTCAAATGTGACTGGGACTACAGGCAAGGATTAAAGGACGGTAAAGTGTTTGGCTCTGATAAGACGTGGAAACTCCCCAATCAAAATATAAGGCTCAAAATTCAGAAAATTTAACTTTAAGGTGCCCCCAGCTAAAAGGCTTTGAACTTATGTCCTGCAGCTGGAGTCGTGTAGACCCATATTAGAGCACATCTTTCAATGGAGAAAAGGAGAACAAGAGAATAATAAGAGTAACTTTATACTAAATGAATCAAGCATGATTGTAAACAATTGTAAACAATGGCACTAAACAGTATATCGACAATGTTTGGCGTTAGAGGTAGGGCTATGGTCCAGTACTGATGCTCTAAACAGTACAGTATGGTCAGAACAGAGTGAAGGAACATGAGGAGGGACAATGCTAGCCACCAAAGGAATGGCTGGATAATACTTATTTCTTGAAAAATAATGAAACATTTTATGTAGAGGAGTAACTATAACATGAGCAGTAAAAATTATATTTGGAAATCGATTTGAAATAGAACACTGACCTCCTGCAAAAATAACCAACCAAGGGAGTGCCCAAAAATGCACCACCTACTGTTATGTTTGATCAGCTTTGCAAGCCCCATACCAATATCAGTCAGTGGTTACAAAGAATGGATAGTGGCATGGTGCACAAAGCATGCTGTTATGAAACTAATACACATGTGGTATGCCATTGTCCTGCTGCCACCCAAGTTAATACAAATATAACCACTCACCTGGTATCTGAAACATTTGATTAAGAAGCAGAAGCAAGATTTAATATTGGTAAAGGTAATTGTATACAACAGACACCAAGTTTAAGCTAAGAAGTTTGTATTAATGACATTGCAAGCATCTGAAATGTTTGCAGTTAATAACTTTCAATATCATTTGATGGACTTAATCCAATGTTGTAGTGATCAGAATTAAGCTGTGATTGGCAGACAATATAGAAATATTGCACATTATATATATATATATATATATATATATATATATATATATATATATATATATATATATATATATATACAGTACCGTGAAAAATTATTTGCCCCCTGTGTGATTTTCTTCATTTTTGCATATTTTTAACACTGAATGTTATCAGATCTTCAACCAAAATCTAATATTAGATAAAAGGGACCCTGAGTGAACAAATAACACAAAATTTTGATACTTATTTCATTTATTTATTAAAGAAAGTTATGCAACACCCAATGCCCCCGTGTGAAAAAGCAGTCGCCCCCTTAGACTCAATAACTGAATACGCCACCTTTAGCAGCAATAACTGCAACCAAATGCTTCCTGTAGTTATTGATCAGTCTCTCACAACGACATGGAGGAATTTAGGCCCACCCCTTCATGCAGAACTACTTCAACTCAATGACAATTGTGGGTTTTCGAGCATAAACTGCTTGTTTCAGGTCCTGCCACAACATCTCAATGGGGTTTAGGTCTGGACTTTGACTAGGCCATTCCAAAACTTTAAATTTCTTGTTCTTCAACCATTCTGATATAGACTTGCATTGTCTTGCTACATAACCAAGCTGCGCTTCTGCTTTTTTCTCCATTTGGACAATATGGCTCTGACTGTGGTTTGGTGAAGCTCCAGAGACTTAGAAATGCCTTTGTAACCCTTTCCTGACTGGTAGGCATCAACAACTTTTTTCAGCTCACGGAAATTCACGAAAACGGTCCATTCCAAAACTTTAAGTTTCTTGTTCTTCAATCATTCTGAAGTAGACTTGATTTTGTGTTTCGGGTCATTGTCTTGCTGCACGACCCAGCTGCACTTCAACTTCAGCTCACGGACAGATGGCCTGATCTCCTGCATAATTCTCTGATACAGAGCAGAATTCATGGTTCCTTCAATGATGGCAAGTCGTCCAGGTCCTGATGCAGCAAAGCATCCCCAAATCATGACACTACCACCGCCATGCTTGACCGTTGGTATGAGGTTCTTACTGTAGATTGCAGTGTTTGCTTTTCGCCAGACATAACGGGGCCCACGTTGGTCAAAAAGTTCTACTTCTGACTCATCTGTCCATAGAACATTGCACCAGAACTTTCGAGGATCATCCAGGTGCTTTTTGGCAAACTTGAGATGAGCATTCATGTTCTTCTTAGTGAGCAGTGGTTTGAGCCTTGCTACTCTGCCATGAATCCCATTTTTGCCCAGTGTGTTTCTGATGGTGGTGTCTTGAACACTGACCTTAGCCGAGGCAAGAGAGGCCTGCAGATCCCTGGATGTTGTTCTAGGGTTCTTTGTGACTTTCTGGACTATTTTACTCCTTGCTCTTGGAGAGATTTTGGCAGGGCGGCCACTCCTGGAAAGATTTTCTACTGTCCCAAACTTTCAACATTTGGACAATATGGCTCTGACTGTGGTTTGGTAGAGCCCCAGAGCCTTAGAAATGGCTTTGTAACCCTTTCCAGACTGAGAGGCATCAACAACTTTTTTCGGAGGTCTTCAGGAATTTCTTTTGATTGTGGCATGATGGGAAGGGCTGGCCCAAATCAGGCCTGATTGTTAACCAAAGTATTCAAACAGCTGACCCTAATTATCCCTTTAATTGGGTTGAGTTAACTAGGGGGCAATAACGTTTTCACACCTGAAGATTGAAGGTTTGATTATCTTGCATACCAAACAAATGAAAGAATCACCAAACTTTGGTGTCATTTTTTTCTCTCAGCCTCCCTCTGTATACTACTACAACCCACTAAAAGATCTATATATATATATATATATATATATATATATATATATATATATATATATATATATATATATATATTGTTATATTCATGTATATTTGTTGTTATTCATATAAGAAGATAGGGGCCCAGAAGTGTATGTTTTCCTAGGGCGCTGTGATGGGTTAATCCGGCCCTGGTAGCAATATGAAAAATTTTCCATTAACGACCTAACAGCAAAATTAAATCTAAATGTTATCCATGCACAGAACTGTGTAAAACAGTGCAGTGCAATTTAGTAAAACCAAAAGGTTAAAAAAAAAACAGGTTTCCAGAATTAAAACAGTATCCAAATTCAGTATTCAAAATTGCAGAATATAGTGCTCGATAAGGCCCTAATGTTACAGTTCACTTGCAAATGAAAATGCACAAAAGCAACTAAAGATCATAGACAAAAAAAAATAATACTTCACAGTATCTAAAAGTGTTTAATGATCGCTTTGTCTTGTCTGCATTTCTGTCAGATGAAACTGGAGGTAGCGCTGTGTAACTGCACACTATAAGACAGACTGATTTGGCATTAGCAAGATTGTGGGAGGGTAGTGGGTGGAGCTTTTGGGAAGGACCAGAAATGACAGCACACAGGAGCCGGAAATGGAGATTAGTCCTTAGAGCCCTGTATCATCAATGGTATCAGGGCAGGGTTTTATTTTACAAAAACAATAGAAATAGAACAGTCCAGTATTGCAAAAAATAAACAAGAAAACCACCTGGAATACCAGCAATGGTAAACTCAGGTTTGAAATAAAAAGAGTAAACAAAAATGTCACGGTTACAAAATAAATAACAACAAAGGAAGCACTGGGTTTCGTTGGGGTACTGCGGTGGGTTTTCTCTCACCGCTCCCTTTCACAGATTAATGGCCAGTCGTTGGTTCCTCACTCCAGTAATCCAACAGTGTCCAAGATTTTCAAGCTTCTGTGAATAACAGCAGTGAATGAAAGCAACAAAGCAAGCACAGCATGTGTTTTCAGTTCAGCCCAGAGAGCGCGAATGGCAAAACCATACTGCTTAAATACTGCCAAGTCCCACCCCTGCAATCAGCACACTGCCCCACGTCAGCCAATCAACGAGAACAGCACAGCTGATTGCAATGATGGGACCCGACAGCCGCATGGTTCTACCTTGGGCCAAGATGGCTGCCTGACCCGGAACTTCCTGCATGGTCAGAGTTCAGCCTCCTGATCCAATCACGGTCAACCCTACACAGCGCTGCCGGTGGTCGGGAGGGCAAATTACGACAGGGACTCCTTCCAGTCCTGTCACAAAGATATATATATATATTTTTGAAACGTGGACTGTGATTGATATTCAGGTAAATTGTAACATTGAAGAGATGATCTTTGTATTAGAAAACTGGTGATGGAGTAGGAAATCGCGTGTGATTAAGTGCATTAATTTGTTACATATATATAATGGGGATTGAGTTTATTCATAAATGTTGATCCAAAATGTTGACCCAGGGGACTTTTTCAACCTGAAAAAAGAAACAAGGACCAGGGGTCACAAATGGAGATTAGACAAAGGGGCATTCAGAACAGAAAATAGGAGGCACTTTTTTACACAGAGAATAATGAGGGTCTAGAACCAACTCCCCAGTAATGTTATTGAAGCTGACACCCTGGGATCCTTCAAGAAGATTTTTAAACATCAAAAATGCTGGATTTTACTTTTTCTGTAAAATACTGGAAAATACTTCTAAACACTCTATGAATCTGCAGCTTTTAAAGATAAAAAAATCCATATTTATGTATTTATTTATAAAACACTTTGTGTGTCCCCATTTTTTCCACATAAAATCTTATAATCGACATCCAAAGGCATTTTGTCAGAAATCATATCCTATCAATAAATGTTTTTAAATGACGTGAAAGGTCAAGGCTTCATGTCAGTGAATACCACAGACAAAGGTAAAGACTGCTTCATCTTTTTTGAAAAATATTCATATTAAACTTTGAAGTGCCACTTGGCACATTGTTGTACTGCATAACAAATACCCAAGGAAAAAACTGAAACCAAAATATTAATGAAATATGGACATGTTTAAAAAAATAAATACTTTGTTTTCAATGCTAATTTAGTTTGTAAAACAACAAAAATGGCTGTCTTGTTTGTTAAAATGGAAAGAAAGTGGAATTTCTTATAGCCAACACCTTGACATTTATCTCATAGCCAACACTTTTGTTCAAACATAAAAAATATGTTGGTTATGAGAAGTTAGTGTCAGTTATGATTTTATTGTTTCAATCATTTTATTTGTTTCAATCCTTAGATCAATTATTTATTGTTCAATGTTTTTGTTTGTATGTTATTGAACCAAATTAAATTTAGTTATACAATCTCATCATTTGTATTATAGAATGGTAGAGGTAATTCAAAGGGCAGCATGTTGATATTTGGTAGATTTACAGTCTATTTTCATTTTACAGGCCATGAAAACTGAAGATAATGCAGAAAAGTGTAGAAGGTACAGAGAAGAGAAAAAATGATACTGAGAAACATATTATAGTGATGAAGTAGAAAAGCAGTCGATTAAAATATTAGTTGAACTCTGGGCTCTATTCTGATCAAAGAGCAGATGCGAGTGCAAGCATGAACAGAGCATGTCCCCGATTCTGAGACGCATAAATGGAGCAGAGACGTAAAAAACACAGACTGCACTGAAATGGTATTCTGCAGACACGTTCTGTGCCATAAGAGTGCGCCTGCCCCAGCGCCACCTGCTGGCATACATTTTGGGGTTAGCCAAAGTGATTCTGATGACAGCACAGTGGGGTCCTGAGAAGACAATAGAGCACTGCATTAAGACTTACAGAAAGAAGGTTTATGCAACGGTGCGATCACAGATAGAACGAGGAAGTCAAAGAAGCAAAATTGCTATAAATAAATATATACAAAACCTAAGAACCTGAACAATATTTGTTGTAAATTACCAATGATCAAATATATGAATAAAATAAAGTGACGATATTTTGCCAAATCCGGGGACACAGCAAAGTAGCCAAGACTGAACATTAAGTTGCAGTAATAGGTTCAAAATAACAAGCAGACATTAAAAAAAAAAAAAAAAAAAGTTCCCCAAAACAAAAGAAAATACACGAGGCTGAAGTTGGCTTTCTATATTTATCCAGCTTCTTATTCGCATGCTTATTATTCAGTCTGTGCATATGTATTTATTTATGTTGGATGATTAGCCTTGAGTATAAGGAGTAAAATCACATTGGGCAGCTTATTTCTCTGCAGAAACCCAACGAGGTTTATCCCCTCTGGAAGCTCCATTTGTATTTTAGATCGGCACCAATCACTGAAGAATACTTTTGAAAGTCCATAACACACAAAACAGGATATTAAACCTAAATATTGTAGTCTACTTACAATAAAGGTGTATACTTACCCTCTCATCATTCTCTTATAATCTTCATGCAGTTGTATTTTCTTTTGCAGTAGCTTACTATCTAAATGTGTTTGCACTCATGTCATCAGAATAGAGCCCTATGTCTACGTATGTAAATTGATTATGCAAGAGTCTTATTTGTTTCTCTGCATTATATGAATAACGAATTTACTATAATTTGGTAAAATAAGCTGTATTTAGATTGACTTGGTTATTTTATTTACAAGGCATATCGTATTTTTTTTTTTTTTTTTTTTTTTTTTTTTTATCATAACCATTAATAACCGACATTTATATGAAAAAGACAATTTATGCAAAATATATCAGGAAATTTAAAAAAATAATGCTATAGTTATGTTCTGCACTCAGTGCTTAATATTTATGTAAGTATTGTTTATAAAACATAATTGGTGGTGAAATTAAAACATAATTTCATTAAAAAAAACAATTACGTATTAAAATTCATAAGTGGTGTTAGTTATGATATAAAGCCTGAAATAAAATAAAAAATAAAGTTTGTATTTAAATTTATTTTGTACATTATAGAGACTAAAGAAGAGAATTTTATAAAAAAAAAATAAAAAAAAAAATACCAGTTTTATAATACTTTTTGCAGCAGAATCAGATTTAAGAGATTTTTATATTAAGTGTTGGTTATGAGATTCTAAGGAGTTCATTTGTAAAAATTAAGAAAAAAATCTATATAAATGAACAAAATATGATGTGCCAATACTTGGATGTAAAACTTCAAAGCCTGCTAAACAGGGAAATGTTTCTAAAAATAAAAAATAAAAAACTTTTTTTAGATTTTGTCTTTTAGCTAAATTGACAGTTATTTGCAAATTACCCAGACAGGTAAGGAAAGTAGGCTCCCTAAACCTCCCACTCCCGATAAATAAATGTGCTCTGAAAAGGGCGTGACTAAATAGGACCAGCCCGTGTAATCATAGAGAGAGCATATATTACAAGAGAGCATATAGTTTCGTACAGCCATTGAAGAGGAGTGAGACAACATTCCACAGGCCACAATCAACAGCCTGATCAACTCTATGCGAAGGAAATGTGTCGCGCTGCATGAGGCAAATGGTGTTCACACCAGATACTGACTGGCTTTCTGATCCACGCGCCTACCATACTTTTTACTGGAATTGTTTTGCTCACTCTATGAACTCTTTTAGAAGATGTTTCTTTGGTATTAAATTAGGTCAATTTACAGTAACTCAACTTGTACAAAAAGCTGCTTCACAAATTTGGCAAATAGTACTTCCAAGTAAGTCCAATTCCTATAAAACTACACATCTGGGAAAAAACTAAATAAATAGTACTCCCTAGTAAGTGCTCTAGTGCTGTTGCCAGAGTTTTGGTGTACATGGAAAGTAACATTATACAACTGCATTCCCAGAGTAATTCTTGGGGGTTTAACTTTTATTTATTTTACACAACATCAGTTTTATAGTAACATGGGTGGAAGATGTACTCCAAAGTGACAGTGTGTATCTGGGACATGGTGAGCCGGAACAGCTGCTGTTTGATACCGGCTCAGCCATGATGATGGCGGTATCATTGATGCCGCTGCATTATGTCTGTGTCTGTGTGGAGGCACAACCAGAAGCAGCCAGGGGTGGCAGGGGCAGGTTCCTATCTCCGGAGGCTGCAAGGATTGGGCACTCGTGTGGCTGGTACTCACCCTCCCTCATTGCTGCATTCACAGCACTAAACAGTATCTACCTCTGTCGCCAGCTCCTGTAATATCCCAGATCGGGCCAGGCAGATAATTAATTCAATACAAATTGTAAGTAATTGAAAATAATTAAATACATATTGCAGAAAGTAACTATTATTTGAAAATATTTAAATATGAGTAAAGTATTTGAAATACATTGAAATGCATTAAAATCTTCAAAAATATGTAACTGTAACAAACAGCAGCCTAATTATTAACCACTCAATTATCCCTGTTAACCACTCAATTATCTTTTGAAAACTGTTCTATTTCAAGTAGATTTAATTTGATCAATTAATTGAAATATTTGAATATTTTATTTCAGTGGGTAAATATTTGAAAACAATGAAATATAATTAACCCTGATTTAATGGCCTGTTTTGAAGTAATTGAATTGAACATATTTAGCATTTTCCTCGTTAAAAATCCTCAACCACCATGTGGTAATTGTAAGACTTGGAACATAATTATACCTTGGTGGTAATAATTCATTAACTGTTTGGAAATAGTTGAATATATATATAAATTCAAAAAACTTACATATATTTAAATGTTTTCTGCCAAAAAAAAATCTAATAATATTTGACTTTGTGCAATTAACATTTGAATATTTAAAAACACAACTGATTTATTCGAGCATATATATTTAAATATTTCAACTATTTGAAATAGTTGGTGTTTACAAATAAAATATCAAATACAACTATATTTGTCCCAGGTCTGTTAAAAATACACAGCTTTTATTATTATTGTTTACAGCCTGGATGGGGTTAAAATGCCCCATCCAGATAAAATCGTGAGAATGCGTGGTCAACAACGAGTGATTAGTGACAAGCTGGCTGTTGACCACACATATGAGAAACCCTGTGCTGAATGTGGCAGAGGAATAAACTGGGCAATTAGTAACCAGTCAATCCCTCTGCCACAATATAAAAGACCTACAGCTTTGGATGAACAGAGAGAGAGAGAGAGAGAGAGAGAGAGAGAGAGAGAGAGAGAGAGAGATTTGACTTTTGAAAGTCCTTTATTCTATAGTCCAGATTTACAGTTGTGCTAAGTGTGGGGTCAATGTAACTACATCAGCATCTATTGTAAAATTAAAAAAAATTAAAACATAATACACTGTCCTTTTGTCAAATCACTAAAATTTTTTTTTTTTTTTTTGTTCTTCACAGCAGCACAGTGAGCTCTCCCTCCTCGTCTACAGAGCACAGTATGTCTCCCACACATCACCTCCTCTGAAAGACCCAGAGATCATTAATCAGGCCAAAATAGGTGAAATCCACCTTTTAATCTGCTGACCACCAGCACCCTGAACAGCCTGACCACATCAGCTATCCCTGTGCCTGCTCTTTCTACTCTTTAAAATGGCCAGTTTAGCCTGGCCTATAATAAAATTAATTAAAACACATGTTTCTTTTTTCTTCAAAACTATAAAGGATTCCAAAAATAAAAAAGCTGTTTACTGAAAGCGACCCCCAGCCCCTACAGTAACTCTGTGAGGAGTTGAAACAGAGGCTTCTCCTCCTCGCTCAGGGTGGGTAAGCCCTGCAGCAGTGAGTTCCTGTCATTTTGAATGCATGGCTTGCTGGAAAACAGTCCAGTATAAAACTGCACTGCCGCCTCTTATTTGCTCCTGTTCCAGCAACTCTCTCCCACAGGGCAGGCGGACACAGTGTATCTGCTTGCTGCTTGCTTTCTTTTTCTCCAGGCTGAAGAAGCAGCTGGTGGGAGCATCCATGTCCCTTAGCAATACTCTGCACACAATAATGGTCTCACAGGCTAGTTGGTATTATACTAGCTTTTGTAAATGTATTAAGTTTATGTTTAAATGTATAGATCCTGTCTAATCGTGCTGTAACTATAAACTGTGAAATGTGATGTGACCATGTGTACTGGCGAGTGGTGGGATGCAAGCACCTCCAAATGGCAACCAAGTCACTGAACTTAAAAATTGCAGCTAAATCTGTTGCAGAAAGGAGATGCGGTTCTATACTATTTCTGTCTATTTTAAAATTCGCTGTGCAATTAAAATCACCCCCCAATAATAAAATGTCTTCTTTATTAACTGTTAAGATAGTCTGTTTTAGAATGTTTAAAAACACAATCCTATCACTCCCTATATTAGGAGCATAAACATTTATTAAGTTAAAAGTACCCCCCCCCCCCACCCCCCCCCCCACCTTAGCTTTTACCATTGAAAGCCTTCCTTTAATAACCTCTCTTACGTCTAAAATATCTGCTTCTAATCGAGATCTAAAAAGCACAGCCACCCCAGCGCCGCTATTAGAGGCGTGGCTCAGCACACACTGCCCTCCCCATTTCACCTCCCATTCCACTGCATTCCCTTCATCTGTATGCATTTCTTGTAAAAAAAAAAAAAACAATCCCCGCCCTCTTTTGCTCTAAAATCTCAAAAAATTGTGCTCTTTTTTAAAACTCTGTCTGCAGCTGTTTACATTAAAAGAGGTAATTTTATCACTATGAAGAGAGTCAATTTTATTTAAAATTATTAGAAGAAAACCGATAACAACTATAAAATTGTAATAAAACTGGGCCATTTTAAACTTTATTGGTCTTTGTATTAATGATTTTCCTGACTACTTGTACATATTTTTTAAGTCCGTACCGCTTTGGTTGATCAATTTCTCTTAGGCTTTTCGAAAAGCCATATTAGCAAAGTACATAAACAGTTTAAGATTGGGAAAGAATTGCTTTATATTAACGTTACGTTTTCCTTTGGTCATGTTTAAAAAACTGTTTATCTCTTCTAAAGTGTATAATTTTTCCTTCGGGGTCTGGCTGTCAGGGATCTTGGAAAGCACTGAGGAATCAGAGACCTCTCCTCCTCCTCCTCCTCCTCCTCCTCCTCACTTTCACATCTATTTTGACTTTTTATTTTTTTCACCGCTGCACCCAGCTCCTCTGCAGAGTTTTCTTGCAAGTCTGGGGGAGAAGGTATCACAGCAGTACCAGGCTGAGACTTAGCACTGTGCTCCACCCACTCTGAGAAGAGGGGGACCACCGCTTCAAGTTGAGACCCAGAACCGCAGTCTCCCCCCCCCAGTCCGAGTTCGAGTTGGGAGCTTCTGCAGTGGGAGATTTCCCACTCCCAGACTCTGGTTCCCCAGCAGCCTTAACCTCAGCACATCTGGGGTTAGCCAAAGTGATTCTGATGACAGCACAGTGGGGTCCTGAGAAGACAATAGAGCACTGCATTAAGACTTACAGAAAGAAGGTTTATGCAACGGTGCGATCACAGATAGAACGAGGAAGTCAAAGAAGCAAAATTGCTATAAATAAATATATACAAAACCTAAGAACCTGAACAATATTTGTTGTAAATTACCAATGATCAAATATATGAATAAAATAAAGTGACGATATTTTGCCAAATCCGGGGACACAGCAAAGTAGCCAAGACTGAACATTAAGTTGCAGTAATAGGTTCAAAATAACAAGCAGACATAAAAAAAAAAAAAAAAAAAAAAAGTTCCCCAAAACAAAAGAAAATACACGAGGCTGAAGTTGGCTTTCTATATTTATCCAGCTTCTTATTCGCATGCTTATTATTCAGTCTGTGCATATGTATTTATTTATGTTGGATGATTAGCCTTGAGTATAAGGAGTAAAATCACGTTGGGCAGCTTATTTCTCTGCAGAAACCCAACGAGGTTTATCCCCTCTGGAAGCTCCATTTGTATTTTAGATCGGCACCAATCACTGAAGAATACTTTTGAAAGTCCATAACACACAAAACAGGATATTAAACCTAAATATTGTAGTCTACTTACAATAAAGGTGTATACTTACCCTCTCATCATTCTCTTATAATCTTCATGCAGTTGTATTTTCTTTTGCAGCAGCTTACTATCTAAATGTGTTTGCACTCATGTCATCAGAATAGAGCCCTATGTCTACGTATGTAAATTGATTATGCAAGAGTCTTATTTGTTTCTCTGCATTATATGAATAACGAATTTACTATAATTTGGTAAAATAAGCTGTATTTAGATTGACTTGGTTATTTTATTTGCAAGGCATAATTTTTTTTTTTTTTTTTTTTTTTTTTTTATCATAACCATTAATAACCGACATTTATATGAAAAAGACAATTTATGCAAAATATATCAGGAAATTTAAAAAAATAATGCTATAGTTATGTTCTGCACTCAGTGCTTAATATTTATGTAAGTATTGTTTATAAAACATAATTGGTGGTGAAATTAAAACATAATTTCATTAAAAAAAACAATTACGTATTAAAATTCATAAGTGGTGTTAGTTATGATATAAAGCCTGAAATAAAATAAAAAATAAAGTTTGTATTTAAATTTATTTTGTACATTATAGAGACTAAAGAAGAGAATTTTATAAAAAAAAAAAAAAAAAAAAAAAAAAAACAGTTTTATAATACTTTTTTGCAGCAGAATCAGATTTAAGAGATTTTTATATTAAGTGTTGGTTATGAGATTCTAAGGAGTTCATTTGTAAAAATTAAGAAAAAAAATCTATATAAATGAACAAAATATGATGTGCCAATACTTGGATGTAAAACTTCAAAGCCTGCTAAACAGGGAAATGTTTCTAAAAATAAAAAATAAAAAACTTTTTTTAGATTTTGTCTTTTAGCTAAATTGACAGTTATTTGCAAATTACCCAGACAGGTAAGGAAAGTAGGCTCCCTAAACCTCCCACTCCCGATAAATAAATGTGCTCTGAAAAGGGCGTGACTAAATAGGACCAGCCCGTGTAATCATAGACTTTACACCGTTCGTTCTTTCCCTTCTTATATTATTAGAACAATGAATAAAGAGCATCGAATTTAATGCCTGGCCAGGCTTTCTGTCGTACAATTAAGTACAGCAGGTGACCCGATTATTGTGTCACTTCTTTATGTGGGCACGGCCACAAAATCACATTGCTTATTTCACGTTCTATTGCCCATCCTAGATTACAAGAGAGCATATAGTTTCGTACAGCCATTGAAGAGGAGTGAGACAACATTCCACAGGCCACAATCATGCGAAGGAAATGTGTCGCGCTGCATGAGGCAAATGGTGGTCACACCAAATACTGACTGGTTTTCTGATCCATGTGCCTACCATACTTTTTACTGGAATTGTTTTGCTCGCTCTATGAACTCTTTTAGAACATGTTTCTTTGGTATTAAATTAGGTCAATTTACAGTAACTCAACTTGTACAAAAAGCTGCTTCACAAATTTGGCAAATAGTACTTCCAAGTAAGTCCAATTCCTATAAAACTACACATCTGGGAAAAAACTAAATAAATAGTACTCCCTAGTAAGTGCTCTAGTGCTGTTGCCAGAGTTTTGGTGTACATGGAAAGTAACATTATACAACTGCATTCCCAGAGTAATTCTTGGGGGTTTAACTTTTATTTATTTTACACAACATCAGTTTTATAGTAACATGGGTGGAAGATGTACTCCAAAGTGACAGTGTGTATCTGGGACATGGTGAGCCGGAACAGCTGCTGTTTGATACCGGCTCAGCCATGATGATGGCGGTATCATTGATGCCGCTGCATTATGTCTGTGTCTGTGTGGAGGCACAACCAGAAGCAGCCAGGGGTGGCAGGGGCAGGTTCCTATCTCCGGAGGCTGCAAGGATTGGGCACTCGTGTGGCTGGTACTCACCCTCCCTCATTGCTGCATTCACAGCACTAAACAGTATCTACCTCTGTCGCCAGCTCCTGTAATATCCCAGATCGGGCCAGGCAGATAATTAATTCAATACAAATTGTAAGTAATTGAAAATAATTAAATACATATTGCAGAAAGTAACTATTATTTGAAAATATTTAAATATGAGTAAAGTATTTGAATACATTGAAATGCATTAAAATCTTCAAAAATATGTAACTGTAACAAACAGCAGCCTAATTATTAACCACTCAATTATCCCTGTTAACCACTCAATTATCTTTTGGAAACTGTTCTATTTCAATTAGATTTAATTTGATCAATTAATTGAAATATTTGAATATTTTATTTCAGTGGGTAAATATTTGAAAACAATGAAATATAATTAACCCTGATTTAATGGCCTGTTTTGAAGTAATTGAATTGAACATATTTAGCATTTTCCTCGTTGAAAATCCTCAACCACCATGTGGTAATTGTAAGACTTGGAACATAATTATACCTTGGTGGTAATAATTCATTAACTGTTTGGAAATAGTTGAATATATATATAAATTCAAAAAACTTACATATATTTAAATGTTTTCTGCCAAAAAAAAATCTAATAATATTTGACTTTGTGCAATTAACATTTGAATATTTAAAAACACAACTGATTTATTCGAGCATATATATTTAAATATTTCAACTATTTGAAATAGTTGGTGTTTACAAATAAAATATCAAATACAACTATATTTGTCCCAGGTCTGTTAAAAATACACAGCTTTTATTATTATTGTTTACAGCCTGGATGGGGTTAAAATGCCACATCCAGATAAAATCGTGAGAATGCGTGGTCAACAACGAGTGATTATTGACAAGCTGGCTGTTGATCACACATATGAGAAACCCTGTGCTGAATGTGGCAGAGGGATAAACTGGGCAATTAGTAACCAGTCAATCCCTCTGCCACAATATAAAAGACCTACAGCTTTGGATGAACAGAGAGAGAGAGAGAGAGAGAGAGAGAGAGAGAGAGAGATTTGACTTTTGAAAGTCCTTTATTCTATAGTCCAGATTTACAGTTGTGCTAAGTGTGGGGTCAATGTAACTACATCAGCATCTATTGTAAAATTAAAAAAAATTAAAACATAATACACTGTCCTTTTGTTAAATCACTAAAAAAGTTTTTTTTTTTTTTTTTTTTTTTCACAGCAGCACAGTGAGCTCTCCCTCCTCGTCTACAGAGCACAGTATGTCTCCCACACATCACCTCCTCTGAAAGACCCAGAGATCATTAATCAGGCCAAAATAGGTGAAATCCACCTTTTAATCTGCTGACCACCAGCACCCTGAACAGCCTGACCACATCAGCTATCCCTGTGCCTGCTCTTTCTACTCTTTAAAATGGCCAGTTTAGCCTGGCCTATAATAAAATTAATTAAAACACATGTTTCTTTTTTCTTCAAAACTATAAAGGATTCCAAAAATAAAAAGCTGTTTACTGAAAGCGACCCCCAGCCCCTGCAGTAACTCTGTGAGGAGTTGAAACAGAGGCTTCTCCTCCTCGCTCAGGGTGGGTAAGCCCTGCAGCAGTGAGTTCCTGTCATTTTGAATGCATGGCTTGCTGGAAAACAGTCCAGTATAAAACTGCACTGCCGCCTCTTATTTGCTCCTGTTCCAGCAACTCTCTCCCACAGGGCAGGCGGACACAGTGTATCTGCTTGCTGCTTGCTTTCTTTTTCTCCAGGCTGAAGAAGCAGCTGGTGGGAGCATCCATGTCCCTTAGCAATACTCTGCACACAATAATGGTCTCACAGGCTAGTTGGTATTATACTAGCTTTTGTAAATGTATTAAGTTTATGTTTAAATGTATAGATCCTGTCTAATCGTGCTGTAACTATAAACTGTGAAATGTGATGTGACCATGTGTACTGGCGAGTGGTGGGATGCAAGCACCTCCAAATGGCAACCAAGTCACTGAACTTAAAAATTGCAGCTAAATCTGTTGCAGAAAGGAGATGCGGTTCTATACTATTTCTGTCTATTTTAAAATTCGCTGTGCAATTAAAATCACCCCCCAATAATAAAATGTCTTCTTTATTAACTGTTAAGATAGTCTGTTTTAGAATGTTTAAAAACACAATCCTATCACTCCCTATATTAGGAGCATAAACATTTATTAAGTTAAAAGTACCCCCCCCCCCCCAGCCCGCCGCCATCTTAGCTTTTACCATTCAAAGCCTTCCTTTAATAGCCTCTCTTACGTCTAAAATATCTGCTTCTAATCGAGATCTAAAAAGCACAGCCACCCCAGCGCCGCTATTAGAGGCGTGGCTCAGCACACACTGCCCTCCCCATTTCACCTCCCATTCCACTGCATTCCCTTCATCTGTATGCATTTCTTGTAAAAAAAAAAAAAACAATCCCCGCCCTCTTTTGCTCTAAAATCTCAAAAAATTGTGCTCTTTTTTAAAACTCTGTCTGCAGCTGTTTACATTAAAAGAGGTAATTTTATCACTATGAAGAGAGTCAATTTTATTTAAAATTATTAGAAGAAAACCGATAACAACTATAAAATTGTAATAAAACTGGGCCATTTTAAACTTTATTGGTCTTTGTATTAATGATTTTCCTGACTACTTGTACATATTTTTTAAGTCCGTACCGCTTTGGTTGATCAATTTCTCTTAGGCTTTTCGAAAAGCCATATTAGCAAAGTACATAAACAGTTTAAGATTGGGAAAGAATTGCTTTATATTAACGTTACGTTTTCCTTTGGTCATGTTTAAAAAACTGTTTATCTCTTCTAAAGTGTATAATTTTTCCTTCGGGGTCTGGCTGTCAGGGATCTTGGAAAGCACTGAGGAATCAGAGACCTCTCCTCCTCCTCCTCATTCATCTCCTCCTCCTCCTCACTTTCACATCTATTTTGACTTTTTATTTTTTTCACCGCTGCACCCAGCTCCTCTGCAGAGTTTTCTTGCAAGTCTGGGGGAGAAGGTATCACAGCAGTACCAGGCTGAGACTTAGCACTGTGCTCCACCCACTCTGAGAAGAGGGGGACCACCGCTTCAAGTTGAGACCCAGAACCGCAGTCTCCCCCCCCCGTCCGAGTTCGAGTTGGGAGCTTCTGCAGTGGGAGATTTCCCACTCCCAGACTCTGGTTCCCCAGCAGCCTTAACCTCAGCACATCTGGGGTTAGCCAAAGTGATTCTGATGACAGCACAGTGGGGTCCTGAGAAGACAATAGAGCACTGCATTAAGACTTACAGAAAGAAGGTTTATGCAACGGTGCGATCACAGATAGAACGAGGAAGTCAAAGAAGCAAAATTGCTATAAATAAATATATACAAAACCTAAGAACCTGAACAATATTTGTTGTAAATTACCAATGATCAAATATATGAATAAAATAAAGTGACGATATTTTGCCAAATCCGGGGACACAGCAAAGTAGCCAAGACTGAACATTAAGTTGCAGTAATAGGTTCAAAATAACAAGCAGACATTAAAAAAAAAAAAAAAAAAGTTCCCCAAAACAAAAGAAAATACACGAGGCTGAAGTTGGCTTTCTATATTTATCCAGCTTCTTATTCGCATGCTTATTATTCAGTCTGTGCATATGTATTTATTTATGTTGGATGATTAGCCTTGAGTATAAGGAGTAAAATCACATTGGGCAGCTTATTTCTCTGCAGAAACCCAACGAGGTTTATCCCCTCTGTAAGCTCCATTTGTATTTTAGATCGGCACCAATCACTGAAGAATACTTTTGAAAGTCCATAACACACAAAACAGGATATTAAACCTAAATATTGTAGTCTACTTACAATAAAGGTGTATACTTACCCTCTCATCATTCTCTTATAATCTTCATGCAGTTGTATTTTCTTTTGCAGCAGCTTACTATCTAAATGTGTTTGCACTCATGTCATCAGAATAGAGCCCTATGTCTACGTATGTAAATTGATTATGCAAGAGTCTTATTTGTTTCTCTGCATTATATGAATAACGAATTTACTATAATCTGGTAAAATAAGCTGTATTTAGATTGACTTGGTTATTTTATTTACAAGGCATATCGTAATTTTTTTTTTATCATAACCATTAATAACCGACATTTATATGAAAAAGACAATTTATGCAAAATATATCAGGAAATTTAAAAAAATAAGCTATAGTTATGTTCTATAGTTATGTTCTGCACTCAGTGCTTAATATTTATGTAAGTATTGTTTATAAAACATAATTGGTGGTGAAATTAAAACATAATTTCATTAAAAAAAACAATTACGTATTAAAATTCATAAGTGGTGTTAGTTATGATATAAAGCCTGAAATAAAATAAAAAATAAAGTTTGTATTTAAATTTATTTTGTACATTATAGAGACTAAAGAAGAGAATTTTATAAAAAAAAAAAATAAAAAAAAATACCAGTTTTATAATACTTTTTTGCAGCAGAATCAGATTTAAGAGATTTTTATATTAAGTGTTGGTTATGAGATTCTAAGGAGTTCATTTGTAAAAATTAAGAAAAAAATCTATATAAATGAACAAAATATGATGTGCCAATACTTGGATTCAAAACTTCAAAGTCTGTTAAACAGGGAAATGTTTCTAAAAATAAAAAATAAAAAACTTTTTTTAGATTTTGTCTTTTAGCTAAATTGACAGTTATTTGCAAATTACCCAGACAGGTAAGGAAAGTAGGCTCCCTAAACCTCCCACTCCCGATAAATAAATGTGCTCTGAAAAGGGTGTGACTAAATAGGACCAGCCCGTGTAATCATAGACTTTACACCGTTCGTTCTTTCCCTTCTTATATTATTAGAACAATGAATAAAGAGCATCGAATTTAATGCCTGGCCAGGCTTTCTGTCGTACAATTAAGTACAGCAGGTGACCCGATTATTGTGTCACTTCTTTATGTGGGCACGGCCACAAAATCACATTGCTTATTTCACGTTCTATTGCCCGTCCTAGATTACAAGAGAGCATATAGTTTCGTACAGCCATTGAAGAGGAGTGAGACAACATTCCACAGGCCACAATCATGCGAAGGAAATGTGTCGCGCTGCATGAGGCAAATGGTGGTCACAGATGATACTGACTGGTTTTCTGATCCATGTGCCTACCATACTTTTTACTGGAATTGTTTTGCTCGCTCTATGAACTCTTTTAGAAGATGTTTCTTTGGTATTAAATTAGGTCAATTTACAGTAACTCAACTTGTACAAAAAGCTGCTTCACAAATTTGGCAAATAGTACTTCCAAGTAAGTCCAATTCCTATAAAACTACACATCTGGGAAAAAACTAAATAAATAGTACTCCCTAGTAAGTGCTCTAGTGCTGTTGCCAGAGTTTTGGTGTACATGGAAAGTAACATTATACAACTGCATTCCCAGAGTAATTCTTGGGGGTTTAACTTTTATTTATTTTACACAACATCAGTTTTATAGTAACATGGGTGGAAGATGTACTCCAAAGTGACAGTGTGTATCTGGGACATGGTGAGCCGGAACAGCTGCTGTTTGATACCGGCTCAGCCATGATGATGGCGGTATCATTGATGCCGCTGCATTATGTCTGTGTCTGTGTGGAGGCACAACCAGAAGCAGCCAGGGGTGGCAGGGGCAGGTTCCTATCTCCGGAGGCTGCAAGGATTGGGCACTCGTGTGGCTGGTACTCACCCTCCCTCATTGCTGCATTCACAGCACTAAACAGTATCTACCTCTGTCGCCAGCTCCTGTAATATCCCAGATCGGGCCAGGCAGATAATTAATTCAATACAAATTGTAAGTAATTGAAAATAATTAAATACATATTGCAGAAAGTAACTATTATTTGAAAATATTTAAATATGAGTAAAGTATTTGAAATACATTGAAATGCATTAAAATCTTCAAAAATATGTAACTGTAACAAACAGCAGCCTAATTATTAACCACTCAATTATCCCTGTTAACCACTCAATTATCTTTTGAAAACTGTTCTATTTCAAGTAGATTTAATTTGATCAATTAATTGAAATATTTGAATATTTTATTTCAGTGGGTAAATATTTGAAAACAATGAAATATAATTAACCCTGATTTAATGGCCTGTTTTGAAGTAATTGAATTGAACATATTTAGCATTTTCCTCGTTAAAAATCCTCAACCACCATGTGGTAATTGTAAGACTTGGAACATAATTATACCTTGGTGGTAATAATTCATTAACTGTTTGGAAATAGTTGAATATATATATAAATTCAAAAAACTTACATATATTTAAATGTTTTCTGCCAAAAAAAAATCTAATAGTATTTGACTTTGTGCAATTAACATTTGAATATTTAAAAACACAACTGATTTATTCGAGCATATATATTTAAATATTTCAACTATTTGAAATAGTTGGTGTTTACTACTAAAATATCAAATACAACTATATTTGTCCCAGGTCTGTTAAAAATACACAGCTTTTATTATTATTGTTTACAGCCTGGATGGGGTTAAAATGCCCCATCCAGATAAAATCGTGAGAATGCGTGGTCAACAACGAGTGATTATTGACAAGCTGGCTGTTGACCACACATATGAGAAACCCTGTGCTGAATGTGGCAGAGGGATAAACTGGGCAATTAGTAACCAGTCAATCCCTCTGCCACAATATAAAAGACCTACAGCTTTGGATGAACAGAGAGAGAGAGAGAGAGAGAGAGAGAGAGAGATTTGACTTTTGAAAGTCCTTTATTCTATAGTCCAGATTTACAGTTGTGCTAAGTGTGGGGTCAATGTAACTACATCAGCATCTATTGTAAAATTTAAAAAAATTAAAACATAATACACTGTCCTTTTGTTAAATCACTAAAAAATTATTATTTTTTTTTTTCTTCACAGCAGCACAGTGAGCTCTCCCTCCTCGTCTACAGAGCACAGTATGTCTCCCACACATCACCTCCTCTGAAAGACCCAGAGATCATTAATCAGGCCAAAATAGGTGAAATCCACCTTTTAATCTGCTGACCACCAGCACCCTGAACAGCCTGACCACATCAGCTATCCCTGTGCCTGCTCTTTCTACTCTTTAAAATGGCCAGTTTAGCCTGGCCTATAATAAAATTAATTAAAACACATGTTTCTTTTTTCTTCAAAACTATAAAGGATTCCAAAAATAAAAAGCTGTTTACTGAAAGCGACCCCCAGCCCCTGCAGTAACTCTGTGAGGAGTTGAAACAGAGGCTTCTCCTCCTCGCTCAGGGTGGGTAAGCCCTGCAGCAGTGAGTTCCTGTCATTTTGAATGCATGGCTTGCTGGAAAACAGTCCAGTATAAAACTGCACTGCCGCCTCTTATTTGCTCCTGTTCCAGCAACTCTCTCCCACAGGGCAGGCGGACACAGTGTATCTGCTTGCTGCTTGCTTTCTTTTTCTCCAGGCTGAAGAAGCAGCTGGTGGGAGCATCCATGTCCCTTAGCTCCATAAATCTTGACCACACCTGTGCCCCCCGCACCTTCATCTCCAGCACAAGTTTATCTACATCCTGCTTATCTTTATAAAAGATTATAAGCCTTTTATTCATCTGGGGCGCTGACATGATCCTGTCCCCCTCAACTACCTTGCATACTGCAAGCAAGCAATCCTCCACCGACACCGCGCTGTCAGGGACACAATGACAGCTGTGCCGGCAGGTCAAATCTCATTCCCTGGGAATGAGAGCTCATTGCTGGGGATTGGCTGACTACCCGTCAGCACAAACCACAGCAACAAACACACACACATACACACACAAACACACACACACACACACAAACAATTAATTAAACAAACCCACAAATTAAATTAAATAGCCAAACGTTATATTTAAACTAAAGTAAAACAAAAAGCAAAACAAACGATGATCCCACAATCCTCAGAGACTTTGACTTTTAAGATCCTTTATTTAAATATTCCAAATAAAATCCATTAAAATTCAAATAAAGGTAAAACACAACAAAAGTTAAGATTCCTACTGCCTGAGCAAAATTTAAAAAATCCTAAAATACATCGTGTTCTCCTTAAAAACAGATTTTAAACAAAATAAAAGGATCATTAAAAAATCAATATTAAACAGTGTTTTTTCTTTGTTGAAAACAGATAAAAGCCAAAATAAAACACTGTAAAACAAAAATTAAATAAAATTAGAACAAAAACTGGAGCTCCCCCTCCTCACTCACAGCACACAAGGCGTCTCCCACACACCACCTCTCCTGAAAGTCCTCCAGGTTACTGACCAGTTTAAAATACTCAAACTCTACTCTGATCTGGCTGACCACGAGCACCCTGAACTGAACCACTAAACTGGTCAGTCCAGAACCAGAGAGTTGATTTTTCCTTGTCTTTAAAATAGCCAATTTTGCCTGTCCAATTAAAAAATTAATAAGAACACACCTGTTTTTCATTTTAAAACTGTATAGAACCCCAAAAATAAAAAGCTCCTTACTAAAAACGACCCCTAAATTATTCAGGATTCCCTGCAGTAAATTAAAAAGTGGCCGCAGCCTCTCACACTCACTGTAGGCATGAAAGAGAGTTTCCTCTGCTGAGCAAAAAGCACACTGCTCACTGATGCTGGGGTCCACTCTATGGAGAAACCTGCCTGTGGACACAATGCAGTGTAGAATCTTCCACTGCAGGTCCCCCACTCTCTTGGCGAGAGGCGGCTTGTACAGCACCCTCCACACCGGCCTGTGCCCCTCCTCTACAGCCAAGTAAGCTCGCCACTTAGAGTCTACCAGACCCCTTAGCCTACTATACTCTGTGGCTTTAACACACAATTTGTATATATGTTTTCCATTCATTGTGTGAAAGATAATTTCCTCCACATTCTGCAATTTAAGCAAAGTCCCTCCATTCTCTCCACCCCCCTCACCTTCCTCACCTACTGCTGGTGACACGATCATCCCTGGAAATAAGGAAAGCTGTCTCTGCTCTGTGCCTCTGGACAACTCCTCCCTCAGGACTGCCTTGAGCCGCGGGGAGAGGCAGCCCCTCAACTCACCCATCAGTCTTTCTGCAAGCCTCTCTGAGTGCCAGCCTAGCTGTGCAGTTAGCTGGGAGGCAGTTAGCCAGCAGGAGAGCTCAAGGTTTAACAGGTGGACCATCCTGGTTACACCTGCTTTTAAAAAACTGGCACAGAGCGTCATCGACTGGAGGAACTTAACTGGAAAGAGTGGATTAAAAAATAGGGGCTCCTCAAACAGGTCCTGCCCTGTCAAGGACTCCACATCCCTTTCCACCCTCACCAGCTGCCAGGCTTTTAAAATACTTTGATAAAAAGGAGGAAGTCCTGCTTTACTAAAACTGGTGTTCTCAATTAAAAACAGGTGTTTTCCTAACCCCAGCCCCCCAAATCTATTGAGAAGGAAACAGGCCAGCCTCTTCCAATGAGCCTCCTCCTCAGTGTACAGGAGTCTCTGAACCGCCTGCAGTCTGAAGGCTGCCACCCTGCTGGCAATGCTGACTAGCCCCTGCCCCCCCTCATCACTAGGGAGGTAGAGGACTGCCGGCCTCAAACTGTGTCTCCCGCTCCAAAAGAACTCCAGCAACACTCTCTGGATCTCCTTCACCAGGCCCTGGGGTGGGTCCAGGCATACCAGCTTGTGCCACAAGCTAGAGGCCACCAGATTATTAATAACAAGCACCCGGCCCTTGAAGGACAGTTGAGCCAGCAGTCCCTTCCACCTCTGCAGCCGCCCCCTCACCCTGTCCAACAAACCCTCCCAGTTCTTTTTCATGTAGTTTTCTGTTCCGAGGTGCACCCCCAACACTTTAATACCTGTTCTGTTCCATTTCAGCCCCTCAGGCAGGAAAGGAGGGGTGCCCTCATCCCAGCTGCCTGACAGGAAGGTGTCACATTTTGCCCAGTTTACTCTGGCAGAAGATGCTCTCTGGAACTCATTTAGAGTCTGCTGCAGTGCTTGGACATCTGCATCCCCACTCACAAACACAGTCACATTGTCTGCGTAGGCAGACACCTTCACTGTGGCAGAGGAGGGTGTGGAGGGCGAGGAGGGCACTGTCCATCCAGCTAGCCTGACCCTCAGCAGGTGCAGCAGGGGCTCTATAACCAGTGAATACAGCATACCAGACAGGGCACAGCCCTGCCTTATACCCCTGCACACTGGGAAGGGCTGACTCAGCCCATTGTTGATCTTTAAAATACTAAAAATGTTGGAATATAAAAGCCGAATATAAGAAATAAAACCAGGACCGAACCCGAAGGCTTCCAGTGTATGAAAGAGGTAGGTGTGGTCGACTCTGTCGAAAGCCTTCTCTTGATCCAGGGAGACCATTCCTACATTAAAATCACAAATATCACTTACAGTTAAAAAATCTCGAATAAAAAACAAGTTATCAAAAATAGAGCGACCCGGTATACAATATGTTTGATCCATATGTATTACAGTTCCAATAACACTTTTTAATCTATTAGCGATTGTTTTGGATAAAATCTTTAAATCAGAACATAAAATTGACACAGGTCTCCAATTTTTAAGCTGGCATAGGTCTCCCTTCTTGGGCAGCAGTGTAACCACTGCCCTACGGCAGCTAAGAGGCAGTTCCTTGTGGCTGAGGCTCTCTCTCAGAACCTGGAGCAAATCCTCCCCCATTATATCCCAGAAATTATTATAAAATTCTGCTGGCAGTCCATCGATCCCGGGAACCTTTCCGCTGGAGAGCTGCTTGACAGCGGCGGTCATCTCCTGGTGGGTCAGCGGTGCGTCCAGCTAAATCTGTTCCTTCTCACTGAGGCTGGGTAACCCCTGGAGCAGCCGTTCAGTGTCCTCTATGTTGCACAGTTCTTTATTATAAAGTTCCTTGTAAAAACACACCGCCTCTCTGCTAATTTCCTCCCGGGTGTGCAGTTCTTTCCCACCAGGAGTCCTGATACAATACAGCTGTCTACTGTCCGCTATCTTCCTCTCCAGGTTGAACTAGTGGGGGCATCCATGTCTCTCAACTCCATGAATCTGGAACGCACAATCGCCCCCTTCACTCTTTCCTTCAGCAAGCTCCCCAGCGCGATTTTCTGCTCTTTTAGGTTCTCCAGGGTCTGTTCTTTAAATTCTGAATTTAAACTTTCCTCTAGGAGGAGGATTTTGGACTCCAGTTCTCTCACGGCTGTGTTCAGTGACCTGGTTGCATTTATAGTATATTGTTGACAAAAACATTTGATTTGTATTTTGCCAATGTCCCACCACTGTCTTAAATCTTTATATTGTGCTTTTTCTTTTTTCCAAATTATCCAAAAAAGTTTGAATTGTTTCTTAAATTTTACATCTTGTAATAATTTTACATTGAAATGCCAGTAAGATGCTCTGTGGGGTTCTGATTGAATTATTACTGTAATTAATAGACAGTGGTGGTCAGAGAGACTACTGGGGATGATTCTTGCTTTGATACATTTATTTAAATCGTTTTTAGAAGTATAAAACCGGTCTAGTCTTGCTCTACATACATAGTCTGTGTGATACTGAGACCAGGTGTATTGTCTTGAACTGGGGTGCAGGCATCTCCATATATCAACCAGGTCAGCATGGCAGGCATCTCCATATGTCAACAGCCCCCAGGCTGGGTTTAAAAAGCACGGCTACTCCTGTACTAGTACTAGCGCCGTGACTCATCACGCACAGCCCCTTCCACTCCGCTCGCCACGCCTCCTCATTCTCCTGATCCGAGTGCGTTTCCTGCAGAAACACCACCCCCGCCTGCTTCTGCTCTAAAAACCCGACTAGCTGCACCCTCTTAAAAGACTGTCTGCAGCCGTTTAGATTAAAAGAAATAAAAACGCACCTTTCCATCATAGCTAAAAAAACTAACACACTAAAACAAGTAATAAAAGAAGTTTCATAAAACACAGCCATTTTTAAACAAGAGATTTTGAACCACTTTTAAGATCCTTTTTAATTTTCTGAACAATTTTTTTTAATCTGTAACGTTTTGGCTGATCAAATTCTTCTATTGTGGCTTTCCTTGTTATAACGTGAGCGGAGTGGAGAAATAACCTTAGATCAGGGTAAAAACTCTCTATTTCTACTCCCCTTTTCCCTTTGTTTCTATCATAAAATCATTTACCTGCTCAAGCGTGTATAACTTTTTCTTACTGACGGGTTGGCTATCAGGGATGTCTGAGATAAGCGAGGAGTCAGAGAGCTCCCCCTCCATCTCATCCGCGCTGTCCTCTCGCTCGCCCCTGAGAATCCGCTCCTCCGCAGCTCCCTCCGACTCCTCGACACCGGTCTCTGCCACAGCCGTCACTATTTCAGGCGGCTGAGATTCAGCTAGCGGAGAGTCTTGCACCGCGCCCGGCTCACCCTGCGCTGTGCTCTCTTCCTCCGCGTTGGGAGGGACTGACGCCCCGCCTGGAGCCCGCAGTCTCCCTGTCTGCACGGGTTCGGAGTTCTGCACTGGCTGCGCTCTGCCATCCGGCAGCTCTGCAGCCTTCCGTTGAAATCGTGTCTTTTTCGCTACTACCTTGAATGATTCTTCACCATTCTCAGTAGTAGCGGTATTATCCTCCGAACCCGTCAGTGACAGGCTGCGGCTGGGTCTCTTTGTGCGAGGCCGTGGTGTTGGTGGTTCTGCTCCGGTTTCCTTCTGGATCGCCCCCTCCTCGGTCAGCACGGGCTCGCTCTGCGGCTGCGGTGCAGGAGCCGACTCTTCCTCCCGCTCACCCCCAACACCCCCGACTTCCTCCCCGCCAGCATCGCCCTGATCCTGCCCTGTCTCCGCTCTAGCCTCCTTTCTCGGGCAGGCTTTCCTCTGGTGTCCCTGTTCTCCACAGTAAAAACACCTCATCGTTTCAGAACTGACGAACACCACACAATTCATCCCTTCCACGTTAAAATTCCAGGCAACATTAATGACTTGGTTAGGATCATTTAGTAAGACAAACGCCTGCCTTCTAAACGACATGACGTGCCTAACACTGTTATTTTTGCACCCCAGCGGGATTCCCTTAATCGGGGACACCAGTTTACCAAAACGAGCTAAATTCTTTTCTAATTGCTCATTTTTTAAAAACGGAGGCACATTAGAAATAATAACTTTCGTAACCGGGGTTACTAGAGGGGAAACCTGAACAAATTCACCTTTCACTGTAAATCCTTCCTCTACCAGCTTGTGTACCAGAGACACCTCCACTAAAAATATTACCAGCGCTTTATTCATTCTTGACGCCGACATAATATTCTCAAACCCCACCACCTCTCCTACTGCCAACAGGCACTCCTCCACCAAAACCCCAGGGTCAGGCAGGCAACGGACCCCGTGTCTGCGGGTGAGAGACCTCAGCCCTCCTTAACGAGACCCCATAACGGGATCTCCAAACACACACCACCACCACAAACAAACAAACAAAACACACACACACACCACTAACCTACGAACAAACAAACACCCAAAAAAGAACAACTAAGTAACTATCAAAAGAACTAACTAAATAAATAAATAAATAGATAGATAAATAAATAAATACAATTTTAAATTTCCCGGTCCTACCGCACCGGCGTTCCACCTCTCTGCAAGCCCTTCCCACAATCCTCAGAGAGAGAGAGAGAGAGATTTGATTTTTATGTGTACTTTATTGACAACAAATTTAAAATACAGGATACAAAAAGTGATTCAATCAATCACTCCCCCCCCCCCCCCTCCCCCAACCACAAAGTGCAGCAAAACGATACACACACTAACTCAGGATCCAAAAAAAAAAACAGCAAACCTACACATTAAAACACAGCTCTTCATCTTCCAATTCACATAATGTTCCATTTATACACCAGATCATTTCAAACATTTCAAGATTATGCATTAGTTTATAAAAATTATAGTCTATTCTCACCCGGCTTTTGAAAAATCATAAGAACATCATGGCTCAAATAACCTTCAACCATGTTTTTCCTACTATTGTATATTGCCATTTTAGCCTGCCCTAAGATAAAATTTGCTATTTGATCAATGGACTTATTCTTTCTTGTAAAACAAACACCAATAATAAATACAGCTTCATTAAAATGTAGGTTAAGATCCTTTAAAATGTACCTCTAAAATGTAAAAAGTGCTTGAAAACGGGTGCAGAACATAAAACAATGAAAAACAGTTTCTCATTGGGTACAGAATGGACAGGAGTCAGACACTGAAGGGTTAATAACACTAATAAAAGAGTTAACAGCGATGATGGTGTGTAACAACCGTCACTGCAAATCTCCTGCCCTTTTATTTAACGGTGGCTTGTTCATACTGCTCCAAGCCGGCTTTATGTCATCCCCCACCCCCAGTTTGTTCCTCCAGTGTGTGTCGGGGAGCTGCCTGAGCTGTGGACCTTGGCTCTGGACCTTCACACATGCTATATATAGGATCTTACCCTTGACAATGTCCAGAGGGAGTTCTGTTAGTCCGTTTATGCTCAGCAGAGGTCCTGGGAGGCTGGCATTTTGGTTCAGTGCAGGAGATACGAGCAGTCTTGGAACTGCGGGCTGTGGCTGAGGGATCTGATGATCCTCAAAAAAAACCTTCAGGAGCAAAAGTCCCTCCAAAGGTAGAGCAGCAGATCTGCACAGCACAGCAAGCACAGCCACAGCACCGTGGCCAGGCTCTCCGGACTCCACCAGCAGTACTGTGGCAGGTCCAGCAAGTGGCGCAGCTGTGTGATGCCGGCTCTTGCCAGTAGCTGAATATAAGCAGGGAGGCTGGAATTATATATAATGGGCATCTCTAGAAACCAGTGCAGGGTGAGGCAGACTCCAGGCTCCCAGCAAGCTCAGGTAGAAACTGGGCAGCCTTGATGTATTCAGCCTGTTGGTGTCCATCTGAAACAAACTGATATAAAGCTGGAGTGCCCCAACCTCTCTCAGCAGGGCGCAGGTCAGCAGTCTCCAGGGCAGGGTGTCCGAACCATACAGCAGCTTTTGCACTGACTCATAAGAACATAAGAACATAAGAAAGTTTACAAACGAGAGGAGGCCATTCGGCCCATCTTGCTCGTTTGGTTGTTAGTAGCTTATTGATCCCAAAATCTCATTAAGCAGCTTCTTAAAGGATCCCAGGGTGTCAGCTTCAACAACATTACTGGGGAGTTGATTCCAGACCCTCACAATTCTCTGTGTAAAAATGTGCCTCCTATTTTCTGTTCTGAATGCCCCTTTGTCTAATCTCCATTTGTGACCCCTGGACTCCTGGTTTCTTTTTTCAGGCTGAAAAAGTCCCTTGGGTCGACACTGTCAATACCTTTTAGAATTTTGAATGCTTGAATTAGGTCGCCACGTAGTCTTCTTTGTTCAAGACTGAACAGATTCAATTCTTTTAGCCTGTCTGCATATGACATGCCTTTTAAGCCCGGAATAATTCTGGTCGCTCTTCTTTTCACTCTTTCTAGAGCAGCAATATCTTTTTTATAGCGAGGTGACCAGAACTGCACACAATATTCAAGATGAGGTCTTACTAGTGCATTGTACAGTTTTAACATTACTTCCCTTGATTTAAATTCAACACTTTTCACAATGTATCCGAGCATCTTGTTAGCCTTTTTTATAGCTTCCCCACATTGTCTAGATGAAGACATTTCTGAGTCAACAAAAACTCCTAGGTCTTTTTCATAGATTCCTTCTCCAATTTCAGTATCTCCCATATGATATTTATAATGCACATTTTTATTTCCTGCATGCAGTACCTTACACTTTTCTCTATTAAATGTCATTTGCCATGTGTCTGCCCAGTTCTGAATCTTGTCTAGATCTTTTTGAATGACCTTTGCTGCTGCAACAGTGTTTGCCACTCCTCCTACTTTTGTGTCGTCTGCAAATTTAACAAGTTTGCTTACTATACCAGAATCTAAATCATTAATGTAGATTAGGAATAGCAGAGGACCTAATACTGATCCCTGTGGTACACCACTGGTTACCACACTCCATTCTGAGGTTTTTCCTCTAATCAGTACTTTCTGTTTTCTACATGTTAACCACTCCCTAATCCATGTACATGTGTTTCCTTGAATCCCAATTGCGTTCAGTTTGAGAATTAATCTTTTGTGTGGGACTTTGTCAAAAGCTTTCTGGAAATCTAAATAAACCATGTCATATGCTTTGCAATTATCCATTATCGATGTTGCATCCTCAAAAAAAATCAAGCATGTTAGTTAGACACGATGTTCCTTTCCTAAAACCATGTTGACTGTCTCCCAGGACCCTGTTACCATATAGGTAATTTTCCATTTTGGATCTTATTATAGTTTCCATAAGTTTGCATATAATAGAAGTCAGGCTTACTGGTCTGTAGTTACCTGGTTCAGTTTTGTTTCCCTTTTTGTGGATCGGTATTACGTTTGCAATTTTCCAGTCTGTCGGTACCACCTCTGTGTCAAGAGACTGCTGTATGATCTTGGTTAGCGGTTTGTAAATTACTTCTTTCATTTCTTTGAGTACTACTGGGAGGATCTCATCCGGCCCAGGGGATTTGTTTATTTTAAGAGCCCTGTGGCAGAGCAAAGCTCTGCCCTTTAAATTGGCAGGGATGGGGTTAACTTCCCCTACCTGCCTGGGTTTATTATGTTCAGGTGGCTGGGGTTGATTAGTTGATTAGGTTGATTAACGATCAATCAGCGCCCAGCCACCTGATATAAAAGGAGGCCTCTGCTTCTCATTTGGAGAGAAGGGAGCTGAGGAAGCAGGTTGGTGTTTGTTTTGTGGTTTTTTAATTTTCTAAATCCAGTGAAGGCATTGCCCAGCCTGGAAACTTTATTTTTGTGAGTTTTGTTTTTGCTTTATTTGTGTTTGAGTATCTGTTATTTTGCCCTTGTGCACTTTATTTTTGTTTATTTATAATAAAATTGTTATTTTTTTGAACTGCAGACTGTCTCTGGGCCTCTATGCACTCGCCAGCCTGCCACAAGCCCCTAGTCCGTTTAACACTTCTGCCTCAGTTATGCTAAAGTTATTTAAAACTGGATAGGAACTGGATGACATGTGGGGCATGTTGTCAGTATATTCCTTTGTAAAAACTTGTGAAAAGTAATCATTTAATATATTGCTATTTGTTTTTCTTCATCTACAATTTTGCCATTTTTGTATCTCTTAAACATTTAATCTCCTCTTTGAATGTTCGCTTGCTGTTGTAATATTGGAAAAACATTTTGGAATTGGTTTTAGCTCCCTTAGCAATGTTCATTTCTATTTCTCTCTTGGCCTTTCTAACTTCCTTTTTGACTTGCGTTTGTAGTTCTGTGTACTCTTTCTGCGTACTTTCTTTTTGGTCCTTTTTTAATGCTCTGTAAAGTGCCTTTTTTCACTGAATATTTTTTTTTAATTGATCTATTAAACCATTTTGGCAATTTAGTTTTACATTTAGATTAGTCTACTTTAGGGATGTAATTGTTTTGCGCCTCTAGTACTACATTTTTGAAGAACAACCATCCTTCTTCTGTGGGTGTTTTCTCTATTTTACTCCAATCTACTTCTGTTAGTCTCTGTTTCATACCTTCATAGTTTGCTTTTCTACAATTGTAAACCTTAGCTTTAGTCATTACTTTTGGGGTTTTAAAAAACACTTCAAATGAGACCATGTTGTGGTCTGAGTTTGCCAGTGGTTCTCTGACCTCTGTTTTAGTTATTCTATCTTCGTTATTTGAAAAGACTAAATCAAGGCATGCCTCCCTTCTAGTCGGTGCCTTGACAAATTGTGTTAGGAAGCAGTCATTTGTCATTTCCACCATTTCTATTTCATCCTTCGCGCTACCCACCGGGTTTTCCCATTTTATGTGGGTGAAGTTGAAATCCCCCATTAGTATGGCTTCTCCTTTGCTACACGCATTTCTAATGTCATTGTATAACAGATTATTGTGCTCACCGTCTGAATCTGGCGGTCTATAGCATGCTCCTATTATTATGCCCTTTGAATTTTTGTCCGTTATTCTGACCCATATTGATTCGGTTTTATTTTCTTTGTCCAGGTTTAACACCTGGGCTTCAAGACTGTTTCTTATGTATAGAGCTACCCCTCCTCCTCTTCTGTTCTGCCTGTCTTTCCTATACAGTGTATACCCACAAATATTATATTGATACTGATACTTCTAGCATTTAGATAAATACATTTAATGGTTGTCTTACCTGAGTTGTTGTTCTTGTTTTGATGCAGTCTCCCTTCTGTTTTTTTGTTGATTTCTCCCCCCTTCCTTTCTAGTTTAAATGCTTCTGAACCTGCTCGAGGATCTTTTCTCCGAGTAGACTGGTTCCCTTGTTATTTAAATGCAGTCCATCCCGTCTATACAGATAGTCCTCGTTGTAGAATGTGGTCCAATGATCAAGATAGGTGAAGCCTTCTCGTGTGCACCACGTCTTCAGCCATGCATTTTGATTAATTATTTCCAGCTGTCCATATGGTCCTTTGCAAGGTGCCGGTAGTATACCAGAAAATACCACAGTTTTCTCTTTTAATTTCCTTCCTAGCTCTCTGAATTTGTTTTGCAGGGATTTTGGTCTGTCTCTTCCAATGTTGTTTGTACCGATGTGGACGACTACTACCGGGTCGTCTCCTGTTCGTTCTAGGAGCCTGTCCACGTTCTCAGTGATGTGCTTGACCGAGGCTCCCGGAAGGCATTGAACTTGCTGTGTTTCTCAATATCGAGTCCCCAACAATCATGACCTCCCTTCTTTTTGCTGTCTGGTCACCACTGTCAATGGGATCCTGGATGTTGTTCCTTTCATTCTCTTGTTGTTGGTTCTGCTCATCAAAATTCTGAAGTGACTCAAATCTGTTAGTTGTTTTGATTTCTGGTGGTTGTGTTTGACAAAGTTTCTTTTTTTCCGTGCTTCTGCCTACCTGAACCCAGCTGTTCTGACCTTCTATCTCCCTGGTGGCTTTCAGTCTGTTAGGGGTGATGCACACTTCCATGAATTGTGGGTGTGCCAGTTCCTCAAGATCCTGTTGCTGTCTCACTTCATCCAGCTCCATTTCTAGCATACTTACTAGTTTATGCAAATCCTGGATCGCGCGGCACTTTAGACACACTTGGTTTAGCTCCGCTGGGGTTTCTCGGATTTCCCACATCAAGCAGGTGTCACAGATTACTGGCTTGAAGACCATGTTGAAGGTTTTTTTTTTTTAAGTTTAGTTTCTTCTGCAGCCGTCAGCCTGCTTTCAAACTTCTTCTAAACTGCTCTGTACTTTTCCACGCCTGTACTTTCCACGCCTGTACTCCAAGTTTCAGCTTGTTTCTTATCAGAGAAACACACGTGGCTGCCCTCCTCCTTGGGCAGGTACAACATGCCCTGTCTCAGCCAATGCAGTCCATCCCAGAAAATCCAAAATCACCCTCTGCACCTCTGCTAGTAGTCCTTTCGGTGGCTCGAGACAATGACAGTCTGTGCCACAGTATAGAGGCCACTACGTTGTTACTAATGAGAGCCCTTCCTCTGTATGACAGCTTTGGGAGCAGCCAGCGCCACCTCCCCAGCCGCCCCTGCACCCCCTCCCAGTTCTTTTGCATGCTGGCCTCGTCATCCAGGTACACACCCAGGTATCTGAGGCCTCCCCCACTCCATTGTAATCCTGCTGGGAGGATCGGGGGTCTGCACTGTCCATTCCCCTATAAGAAGAGCACTGCTTTTTGCCCAGTTTATTTTGGCATATGACACAGCCCCATAGTCTCTTAAAGCAGTGCTTAGACCCCTGACATACTCTTCGCTCCTCACTATCACCACAGTGTCATCAGTGTATGCAGAGAGTCAAACAGGAGCGCTGGGACAGTGTGGAAGAGACAGTCTGGTTATGATTTTCCTCAGCTCGTGCAGCAGTGGCTCAATTGCAATGGTGTACATCATCCCCGACATAGAGCAGCCCTGTCTGATTCCCCTCGTTACTTTAAAAGGAGCACATAAGCCACCATTAATTTTCAGCACACTCTGAATGTCGCCGTACTTCACCTGAATCATGGCTAAAAAACCAGAGTTGAAACCAAAAGCCTTCATTGTACTCCACAAATACTGGTGTTCCACATTGTCAAAAACCTTTTCCTGGTCTAGAGACATCCAAAATATCCCGAATCAGAAAAATATTATCATATATTGACCTGTTTGCTACACAGTATGTTTGATCAAAGTGGATGACATACCCCAGCACCTCTTTCAGTCTCTTGGACATTGCCTTGGACAGGATTTTATATTTGGCACATAGCAAAGCGACAGGTCTCCAGTTCTTCATGTCGTACAGGTCCCTCTTTTTTGCCAGCAGTGTGTCAACTGCTCTTCTGCAGCTGAGGGGCAGCTTTTCTTGGGCCAGACTTTCTTTGAATACTGCCAGCAAGTCCTCACCCAGCAGGCCCCAGAACGTTTTATAAAATTCCACTGGGAGCCCGTCGATGCCAGGGGCTTTGCCATTGCTCAGCTCTTTCAGAGCATCAGAAAGCTCCTGTAGCGTGATTGCCCTCTCCAGATTGCCCTTCTCCTCATCAGGTACCTGTGGTAGATCTCTGTGTAACCGCGGTGTGCCTTCCTCGTTGTCCTGCAGCTCACTGGAGAACAGCTGGGAGTAAAACTCTACCGCTCTCCCTCGGATCTCCCCCCGGCTCACGCAGGTCCTGCCCTGATGCTGAGCGCAGGCAGTGGATCAACTTGCTCTGACCCCGTTTCTTCTCAAGACCAAAGAAATACTGTGTGGGGGCATCCACCTGTGTCACACTCTGGAACCTGGATCGAATGAGCGCCCCCTGTACTTTGGTGTCCAACAAGTCATTTAATGATGCTTTTTTGGCTTTGAGGTCTTCAATCTGCCTGCTATTTGTAGTGGATTCCAGGTCATGCTGGAGATCCACAATATCAGTCTCTAGGGATTACATTGACTCATTGATGCTCTTTGTGACACTCACAGTGTACTGCTGACAGAACTGGTGGATCTGCATTTTCCCCACATCCCACCTCTGCCTTAGTGAACTAAAAGAATGAATCTGTTCTCTCCACCTCTGCCAAAAACAACTAAAACACTCCTTAAAATGAACATTATGCTTTGTGTGTTAAAATGCCAATGAAAACTCCTTGGTTTTAGGGATGGAATTAAAACATTACAAATTACAAAACAATATATAAATGCTAAAATGGTGTTTTAAAACAATAAAACCAGCCTAATCTAGCTAGGGAGAGGGTAGTAGCCCTAAACTGCAACCACGTATACTGCCTTTTATCGCCAATAAAATTCCTCCACACATCTACTGACTCCTACTTCTCCACAGTCTTGAGCATCTCCCTGGCAGACTGGGTGTGAGGCTCCATGTGGTTCCTATTTAACTTATCATTTGTAGTGCAATTAAAAACTCCTCCACAAAAAAGATAATCTTCAGTTAAAATTGGACATTGTTGTGTTTAAAGTTGATAAAAACTCCACTCTCTCCCTTCTATCTGTAGGCACATAGCCATTAATAAAAAGTTTTTTTGTTCAACTACAGCTTTCACTACAATCAGCTGTCCCTGAATGATCTCATCAACAATGAAAGAATGGGGTTTAAAACCTTCTGAAAATAAAACCGTAACTCCTGCACTCAAAGAAAAGCCAAGGCTTAAAATAACATCCCCCTGCCACTCCTTAATCCACTCTGTCTGATTATTCAAATCACTGTGTGTTTCTTTGTTATTATATATATATATATATATATATATATATATATATATATATATATATATATATAGATAGATAGATAGATAGATAGATATATATATAGATATAGTGAAGAATTCGCTGTCGTTCACCAGGTTAAAGACGTTCTGTTATGTAAAATAGTTGAACAAATCCAAACAAAAGCTGTACTTGCAATGAAACACGCCGGAGCGTGGTTTTATTTGAAAACAAAACAAACAGAAAACAAAATGAAAATCTACCCCATTCTCGGGTCCTAAACTAAACAATTATTATTTTTCCGTATAAACTAAACAGGGGCAGGCTAATTCTGCTTACCCTCCAAACAAAGTCTCCTTTTAACTTTTAAAGTTCTCCGATCTCTCACCATTTCGTCTCTCTCTTGGTCTCTCCTCTCTCTCTCTCTGACCATCTCAGCTTAACCCGTTTAACTGCTGGGCAATCAAGCAATTACATGATTAAGACCAATTGATAACACCATGTAACAATTTTTTTTTTTTTTTTGGTTCCTGGGTAGTAAGTGTTATTTCCTAATTGCTTATGCCTCAAAAGTATAGAAAATGGCTATTATTCCCCACAAACTTTGCTTTTGTGACCAGGACAGTGATATTTTGAAATTTACCTATTTTCCAGAACATTCCAGATAGATTCAGTGCTGAGTAAACTTGGAGTAACTTCTAGAACTTTCTAGTAATATAAATAGTAGTATAAATACAGGAGCCTTAAGCCCACCTGTTCAGTTTAGTTCCAGCTGCCTAAGTGGATACATATCTGCATTTTTCTGAGATGGCATCAAGAGGCTGCAAGCATCCGGCAGACGCATTTTGCTATGTCTGCGGCCAATTTATCAAGACAAGAGCGAAAAAGTACTCTGTGGAAGCATCTGCTAAGATGTGTGAGGCCTACAAGGCATATTTCGGCATGCCTGTCAGGGATCAAGACAAACCCTGGGCACCTCATTTCACCTGAGAACACTGCAAAAAAACTCTGGAAGGTAAGATGGACAATTGTTGCTCGGAATTTTATGTTATAAAATTTGTAAAAATTTTTAAAATTGTAAAAGTTTTTAATTTTAAAATGTTTTACAATTTTCAATGTTATTGAAAAAATATATCATATATGAAAAATGTTGCGAGAATCACTTTGTGGCAGAGCAAAGCGCTGCCCTTTTTAAATTGGCAGGGATGGGGTTAATTTCCCCTACCTGCCTGGGTTTATTATGTTCAGGTGGCTGGGGTTGATTAGTTGATTAGGTTAATTAACGATCGATCAGCGCCCAGCCACCTGACATAAAAGGAGGCCTCTGCTTCTCATTTGGGCGAGGGGAGCTGAGGAAACAGGTTGGTGTTTTGTTTGTATGTTTGAAAGTTTGAATCCAGAGAAGGCATTGCCCAGCCTGGAAATTGTTATTTTTGTTATTTTTGCTTTTTGTCTTGCTTTATTTGTGTTTAAATCCCTTTATTTTGGCCCTTGTGCCCTTTCATTTTTGTGTTTATTTATAATAAAATAGTTATTCTTTTGAACTACAGACTGTCTCTGGGCTTCTATCCACTCGCCAGCCTGCCACACTCTTACACATTAGTCATGGGTGAAATAAATGTATTTTTGTAGGATGGTACAGAGGAGAAAAGAGAGCCATTAAGTTCATTATCCCAAGAATTTGGCGGGAACCCACTGACCACTCAAGCAACTGCTACTTCTGCATGGTGGACCCTTCCAAACGTTGGACTGGCAAGAATGCACCTGCTATCACATATCCGGACCTTCCTTCATCCATTGCCCCTGTGCCACACTGCCATGAGCTCCCCGTACCCACTCCTCCGGGGAGAGAGCAGCCATCTTTAGAAGAGAGCAGCAAGTCAGAGAGCGAGGAAGACGTTGTAGATCCAGATGACAATTTCAGAGGTGGAGCTGAGGAGAGAAACCCATACTACCCCAACCAAAAAGACCTCAACGACTTGATTAGAGATCTTGGTCTCACCAAGTCCAATGCCGAACTTTTGACGTCTAGCCTCAAGCAATGGAACTTGTTGGATGAAAATGTGCAAGTCTCAGATCAGAGGAAGCGTTACCAACCTTTTTCCAGCTTCTTCATCCGTCAAGATGGGCTCTGCTTCTGCCACAATGTGACCAGTCTGTTCGAGGCAATCGGAATCGCCTGTAACCAGAATGAGTGGCGCCTCTTCATTGACAGCTCATCCAGGAGCCTCAAAGCCGTGCTGCTCCATAATGGTAACAAGTACCCGTCTCTTCTCCTGGCTCACTCAGTGCACCTTAAAGAGGATTACAACAGCATCAAGACCTTGCTGGATGCCTTGAAGTATGATGAGTACGGCTGGGAGGTCATAGGAGACTTCAAAATGGTGGCATTCCTGATGGGTCTCCAAGGCGGTTTTACCAAGTTTCCCTGCTATCTTTGCCTTTGGGACAGCAGGGACACCAAGGCGCACTACCACAGGCAGGACTGGCCACAGCGGACCAAGTTCTCTGTGGGGAGGAACAACGTCAAGTGGGAGCCACTGGTGGACCCCCGGAAGGTGCTGATGCCACCACTGCACATCAAATTGGGCCTTATGAAACAATTTGTCAGAGCTCTAGATAAGGAGTCGGCAGCCTTCAAGTACCTTCAAGACTTCTTCCCTAAGCTGTCTGAGGCAAAGGTCAAAGCCGGTGTCTTCGTCGGACCACAGATAAAGAAGATCCTGGAGTGCAATGAATTCCCCAAGAAGCTCACTAGTAAGGAGAAAGCGACTTGGAACAGCTTTGTCGCAGTGATTCGGGGCTTCCTGGGCAATCACAAGGCCGAAAACTATGTGGAGCTGGTTGAGACTCTGGTGAAGAACTATGGCACAATGGGCTGTAGGATGTCCCTCAAAGTCCATATCCTTGATGCTCATCTTGATAAATTCAAGGAGAATATGGGAGCGTACTCGGAGGAGCAAGGCGAGCGCTTCCACCAGGATATACTGGACTTTGAACGCCGCTACCAAGGACAGTATAACGAGAACATGATGGGAGACTACATTTGGGGCTGATTCGTGAAAGTGATTTACAGTATAATCGTAAATCTCGAAAAACTACTCACTTCTAAATCTTTTGTAGTCATTTTTGTATTACTTTAGTATAAATACATGTTAATTTGGATTCATATGTTGTTTTTTTCTGAGTTTATGTGAACGAAAAGACACAAATTTGCTCGTTTTCTCATTGGAAATAGGTAAATTTCAAAATATCACTGTCCAGGTCACAAAAGCAAAGGTTGTGGAGAATAATAGCCATTTTCTATACTTTTGAGGCATAAGCAATTAGAAAATAACACTTACTACCCAGGAACAAAAATTGTGTTATATAGTGTAATCAGTAAACAGTAATTATCAAATAAAAATCAAATAACATCAAAACGTGTGCCATTATCGACTTGCTCTGTGCCATTTATTGAAATGTTCAATACAACAGAACCTGGGGTTGCGTTAGCAAACAATGCACATTTTTCTTGTGTCCTTTCTTTTGTTTTCATTTTCATAGCAGACCCTGCACCTTTATTGCAGTCTCAGCTTCCCTTGTGTTGGAGGGATAGTCACAAATGCGTGTACACAGCTACTCCGCGCAGGCATTGTGATAGATCCTCCTGCTGCAGATGCCTGCTTTATTGCCTTGTATCCAGTGTTGTGTTTTAATAGTATTAGTCACAGCACTGCCATTTCAAACCAAACAGCTTCCAGTTTGCAGCTGGCTTACCTGTAAAGTAGCTGCATGCCCTTTTGTTTGTACTGTTCTTGGCTCCACATCCTTTTCCTCATCATCACTGAATGATAAGTCAGTCAGCATCACTGTCACTGGCATTGAAATCCTCCGAACCAACTTCACTCCAGTTGGCGCTCTCTTTGTACATTGTCATGTTTAGCTTTCGCTAAAAACTATATAAACTACAACTAAACAAGTAAAACTAATAATAAATAAAAAAATAATAATTTAAAAACACTATACAGTGGTTTGCAGAAGTATTCACTCCCTACCAATAATGTCACATTTTGTTGAATTACAAATAATCTATGCAAAGTTTTTCAAACAAACTTTTTTTTTTTTCAAAGCTGTAGTGGTTAAACTGAACACTGTTGTATGAGGAGAAGGTTAAATGTTAGCAAAACTTGCAAAGAAACTGTAGAAAATTAAATTTACTGGTTGGATACATATTCAGCCCCTTAAGTCAGTACTTGGTAGAAGCAAATTTTGCAGCAATTACTGCTATGAGTCTTTTTGGATCGGTATCTACTAGCTTTGCACAATAGGATGGTGACATTTTTGCCCATTCTTCAATCCCGGGTAAGTCTAAATTGCTCCAGTTCTGATAAGTTTGTTGGGGATCACACATACTCTTGAAGTCTGATTAAATGCTTCAACAAAGTACCTCCGTTCGAATTGCAATCTTCAAGTCTCGCCATAAATTTTCAATTGGATTCAAGTCAGGACTTGGGCTACTCAAGAACATTAATTCTCTTCTTGTTCAACCACTCCAGTGTGGCTACGGCTTTGTGCTTCGGGTCATTGTTCTGCTGAAATGTGAATTTCCTCCCCAGTTTCATAGTCTTGGCTGACTCAAACAGGTTTTCCTCAAGGATTCGCCTGTACTTTGCACCATGCATTCTTCCCTTATCCTGACAAGCTTCCCAGTCCCAGCTGAAGAGAAGCATCCCCATAACATGATTCTGCCACCACTATGCTTGACAGTTAGAATGGTGTTGACAGGGTGATGTAGTGTTGGGCTTGCGCCAGACGTAATGCTTGGAATTTAGCCAAAAAAGTTTAACTTTTGTCTTGTCTGACCACAAAACCTTTTTCCACATGTCTGCAGTATCATCTACATGCTTTTCCGCAAACTTCATACGTGCTTTAAGATAAGGCTTTTTGAGTAATGGCTTCTTTCTTGCCACCCATCCATAGAGGCCAGCTTTGTGTAGGGACCGGCTTATTGTTGATGTGTTAACACTGACTCGCATCTCAGACACAGAACTTTGCAGATCTCTCAAGGTCATTGAGAGTGACATCTCAAACCAGTTTCCTGCTTGCCCAGCTGCTCAGTTTGGGAGGGCACCCTGATCTGGGTAGTGTCTGGGTGGTATGATAGAGCTTCCACTTCTTAATGATGGACTTCACTGTGCTGAGAGGGATCATCAGTGCCTTTTAAATTTTCTGGTACCCTTCTCCTTCTCTGTGCCTCGCCAAAGTTGTGCCTCACAAAAAAATAGTGCTTTGGCACAAACTGAATGCAGAATGATGGACAGTCACCATTAGTAATGGCAATACCCCGACAAGCTGCTCTCATTGGTGTTGCCACAGTATGTACTGATATGACAGCAGACGAAACCACTCAATATATCATGCACACATACATATGGACCATTCAAATACACAATTGGCTCCATAGCTAGGCACCGTGTTTTCAAATTAATGAACTGATAACGCCACTCTTTTACTGAATACAGACAGTATTGTATCATGAGGAAATACTTTAAAGGCCAGCTGATCTGACATAGCTATATGTTTTTTAAGTAAATTTTTTTTTAAAAAAGGCTTTGGATACAGTCTTTTTTTTCTGAATGTTTTTTTTTTTTTTTTTTTTTTTTTTTTTTTTTTTTTTTTAATATAAGTCATGCCGTGACAAAGTCTACTGTCATAGCTCCTCTCTGATTTGTAAATGTAATGAGTTCACTCACCTGCAAAGTAAACATTAATCAAGCATTTTTGTATAGCCATACACAGAAATGCTTATGTTATTCATTCTACTCACCCATTTGAACATCATGATTAAGCTCAGTTTGTAAGTTTTTGAGTGTCGCCGGAATGGATTTTTTTAGTTATGCCATTTTTTTGTAAGAATAATAATTAATTCTGAATACGCTCCTACAATGTTAATTGTAGCCTACTATGAATTCTCAATAAATGAACAGTCTCTGTACAATTAGCAACACCGACATTCAGCAAACTGGACAGCTGCATAAAAACAGCCAGAAATTACAATTAACAGAACTGTTTGTCCTGCCTCAGCCTTGGACTGCTGCAGAGAAAATATAGGTCTTTGATTGGTTGATCGTATCACTGGTCTGGCTTTAGGAAAACGTCAGCATGCCTATCACAGCAAGAGTGCCCTGTCGGTGTTTGGCTGCCCACCCCTCACCCATAATGCTCAGCAACCTATGGAATAGCCAATTAAAGCAATGGGCCACAAGATGGGTGTATGACGTATTTATACAATTAATTTACGGATGTGTGGCAACACACAGCAAAGATAACAGGCAGGACCCCCCTCCCCTCTTCATCCTTCTTTCAATCTTCATTTCCATACTTTGATGGTACCCGTTGGAATGCCGATATGCCTGTGGACCAGTGAAGAACACAAATAACTGTATATGTAAACACACTACCGCTGTCCATCATATCAATACAGTGATAAAACACATAACTTATCCATCCATCTGGTGTGTGCAGGGGGTTGGGGTTCTGTACTATTGTACGTTTGTACATTTGTACTATTGTACCCAACTCCAGAGTGGACTGTTACCCTGACACTATTTGAGCCAGTGGTGCAGTTATTGGAACTAGCGCATCACAATTATCGTGCAGATATTGATATATTCAGACGAATTAGGGCTTTTGCCCAATTCTAATTTGACTGTGCTATGTGCATATTGAATGTCTACCTAGAATACATTTGCATTTCATGTTTCTAATTACTGATGCATTACCATATGCTAATAGGACCGTTTTAAAGGAACAGAAGGAAGGCAGTGTGCTGGACAGAGATGAGTGTATGTTTCCTCACTCTTCTATTGGGTATGGGAATACACTATAAACGTCACTGTGATATGAACATGTTATGTATGTTATTATGGAAACAAAAATAAAAGCTTATTGCTTGTATGTTTTTGCTGCAAATTGGCTATGGTGATGCAGTATATAGGTTTGCATCACCATCAACTTTAGGTAAACTAGACTCGCTATATCATGCAGCATTGAGGTACATTACAAATACAAGACTTAATACTCATCATTGTATATCATACGATTTGGTAGGCTGGACTTCTTTGGCTTTAATATAAATTATATGAATATACTTATTTAAATGAATACCTTATAGCTTCCCATAGTAACCATAGCCTCAGATCTCATTCTATTTTGCATTTTAAAATCCCAAATGTGCGTACTGAGGCTGGTAAAGGATCCTTTGCTTATTATACCCCATGGTCCTGGAATGAGTTCCAGTCCAAACTAAAGCTGCAGACCCAGATATATTTATTGCAATTTAAGAGTAAAATGCATGATTTCGTGACTGAGAGTTGTAATTTTTTAAATAGTTGACTACTTTTGTGTATTTTGTTTTAAATGTGACATATCCTAAGGTGTTCCACACCATTAAAATCTGAAGGCTAAAATATGCAACACACTGTCAATTTAACTTAGTAACTTTACAGTAATTAGGTTAAGATGTAAAAGATGTTATTAGGCTATATTTGGAAGCTTGTAACGTTTTTGCTTTGATTAAGCAGAACAAAAAAATAAAACGCATTCAAAATCTGTTCAGTGTTCAAATAGATGGTTTGTGTATGAAAACATACTACAAACAAATTAACACACTTAAAAACACACTGGACCATTCTTTTGTTAAAACAATAGACCACATTTATTCAGCATTCAAAAACCACTTAAAGTATTAACTATGAAAGGTTGGATTGTGTACCCAAATGCAAGACAACACATAATGTTAACCTTTGAATCACAATATTTATAACCAATATTTGTTAAATACTTAATGAATCGTGGCTCTTCTACGCAGATACACGTTTTACATGTTTCTGTACAGCGTACAAGGATCCTCATACAACCAAATGGGCACTCATTCATTTCAAGTATTAGTATTGTATATATAAAGTAGCACACTGGGTTCATCACTTTGCTTGTTATACAATATTACAATTTACCCACCTTGATTGAGGTATTTTGCACATTTACAAACATGCAATGAATGGACTGGGTTTGTGTACAATATCTAATCTTAACACTCAGATGACTAAACCTTCTTTACATAACACCAGCAACCTGTGCGGAACCCAAATTAAAAACAATCATATAAAGTCAACTGTTATATATACTTACATACATACAGTAGTAGTCTGTGGGCAGCACAACTGTATGTATGTATAACAAGGATGGTCTGACGACAAAGAACTATTGTATTTCATTTCACAAACGAGTTGCATTAAAATACATACAAAGTACTTTTTTAGTGAATTTTTATTACATTTGAATACACTGTAAAAAAAATGACAATACTTAAATGTGGACTGTAGGGCATGTGGATATTTCAGAATGACCTAGCGAGATTTGACACACATGGCTTCACAATCCACTTGGGTTTCAAATTTGTTTTTGTTTCCACCACAGCCACCATACCAGAAGCGTGTACATTCCTTTTGTTCACTGTCATAGTACCATTTCAGACTGTACTCCTGGCAGCTGCCTTCGTCCTGATGAAGAGCACACACATCTGGGTAAAAAGCAAAGAAAAGAAAGGGCGTTGTGAGAAATACACAGAATTCATTAAATACACATTACTTGTTGGCTTTGCTTTAAGACAAAGTGCAAGCAGATTTGTTATTCCTGAACACTGCCATTAATCAAGGTTTGTCTCAGTCTAGCACTCAGACTTGTTATAAGTTATATATACTTTTAGACAGATACTTTTGGTACCATATAAACATAATTAACAATATTACAATTAGGTATGGCTTAGCCCATATAGTCATCTGATTTACTAGTTTTAATGGATTATAAGGGTAATGTTCAAAGTATAACTTGTATTATATACAACTAATTGAAAGTAAACCAGTTATTTTGCCTCCCTTAAAAATACATGTACTGTACATGAAAAACTAAAGTTCAAATGATTAAAATTACATTACCATAGGCAATCAGGTATGGAATGTTAATTTAATATTAAGATGTTGACCAAACTAAAATATTAAACAGAGAATAGCATGGTTTCTAAATGGACTAATCAAGTAGCAACATCTGGTTACCTTGACAATGATTACGTGTAATTGCGTGTAAACATTCCAAGGAAACCAGGTGATTGTTGCTCAACTATTTAAGGGTGCACTCGTAAACTCCTGGAGTGCTGTGGTATCGTTCGGAAACTCAGAGGACATGAATTTTGGTGTGCTCTGTGCACACTCTGGCTGCTCCAACTTCAGAGCTGGATTCTCAGAGCATTCACTTTCAAAATGGCTAACGGCTCGCTGTGGTGGATGCAGGTATATTTTAAACCTATTTTTATTATTTATTTCTTTATTTGTCATTTTAATGTTTTTTGTGAAAAAAAAGATATTCCACACATTTTAAGTTCAGGTTTTATATTTTGAAGCGACTGAAGGGCAGAGGAGAAGAGTCGTCTACACACTAGCCTTGTCAACACAATTAGCACTGACAAGTTTTTCTTTTTTCTTTTCTAAACAGTAACAATGCACAAAAAATAAATCTAACTGAAGAGCAGTTATCGGTCTAAGAAAAAGCCATTAAACAGTAGCAGTACTAAACCTTTTTAGGTGGTTCGAAAACTAAAGCGAAAATTGATGCTCCGAACCACTCCGAAGAGAGTTTGAGATTGAGTTTGGGAGCATGAGATTGAGTTTCCTAGCGCACCCTAAATCATGCAATGGTTTGGATATTGAATGTGTGCAGTTTCAATGTAGTGAGATCAAAGTGTTGTAGGCAGCTCAATGTAAAGATGCTTCTTTGTAAAGTGTATACAGTGATAAGGCTTCAATGTATATTATACAATTATAAAAGGATAACCTAGCACTGTGTTTTTAGTTTTGTAATCAGTTAGATTTTTGTATTCATTATTCTAAATACGCAATAACACACGGCAGGGTATGCAGTAGTTACCACACTTCCTAGGTGTTTGGAGCCACTACTGTACACTCTATATTGCTTACATATATAATAGTTCTAATTTTTATCATGTTTTAAGATGTACCTTCCTTTTGGTAATCCTTGTCTTCAACCCCTGTGAGTGTTGTTTCTGAAAAATCAAAATCAGGTTGTATGTCAATTTAGTAAAGCAAATTTTAAAAAGGGCAGTAATCACTTACAACACTTATAGTACTGAATCTAATATGTTTTGAATGAAATGTAGAAGAGCCGCCAGTTTCATTTTGCAATGCGGTGGTGAAATACCATAACATTGGGATGTTTGGACAAAAAAATCAAGCACACACTGTTGCTGTAATGGTCTTTTCTCTCACATTTGTTAAGCAAATGACATATGTATTATAATACAGCAGATTAATTCTCCTGTTACAAGTCAGTTATAGTCATAATGGCCAGGACTGCAAATCTGGATCTATGTCTATGTCTATGGCCGTTCAGTAGAGGAGACTTTGCTGCCGATATCCACCCAAACTTCCCTGAAGGTATAATTAAGGTATGGTCAGAAATACTCCTTGCAGTGCTGTCAGTATATGATGACCCTACTCTCTATTGACAGTAAAACAAGCTATTAATACAACAAATTTAAAAACCACTTGGCACTGCTGTTGTTGAAAGAACAGTGCACAACAATGAGTTTTGTTCAGGTGGAGGCACCAAAAAGTGGTCAACCAATAAGCTCATAAATCAAGAACTACCAACACAGTTAGACTACACTCATTAGCGGTTTAATATTTGCACAGGCACACACCACCTATTGGCAGATTCTAACCCCCTGTCACAAAGACGGCTGTAGTGGGTGACGTCAAACCAGAAATAGGAACCAACACAGAACGCAGGTTTTGCAATGGTGAAGGCACTAATGCGCAGTTTAACAATCAAACAGACAGAAAATAAAAGGTTAAACAAAAAAACAGCACACAGTACTTGAGGCTAAAATAAACAGACAAACCAAACAGATTAACACTATACGAAACAGACACTAACAAACAACGGATTAACAGACAAACACGGTGAGTTTAAATCAATTATTTATTTTACTTTTTTACTTTCTCCTCACCACACCCATTCTTCACTCACCGAACACACAACCCAGAGTGAGTGAAAACATGCTGCTTTTATGCAGCTGTACCGAGACTCGATTACTAATCAATCATTCAATTCGAGTCTCGGTACAACTGCACGTGAATTAATAAAGTGCAATTCCCCGTGCTCACATATTATTACTTATTACTTGCACATGAAGTGCTGTGCAATCCTTGTGCCTAAACACAAATATACATTTTAAACCACTTGTTTACACAGACCCATTTATATCCCGTGTACCAATGACTATACACCAACATTAACACACTACATGTAACATACAACACAAATAAATTGCCCAGGGGCGGGGCACTTTGCAACACCCCTTAGTTTTTCCCACAGCAGCAGCGCAAAGTGGTCATGTGAAATTATAACCACCTTGCATGTATTTATTAATCATACATTTATTCATTTATTTTTATATCACAATGAAAAGTATTGTCTGGTAATGGTGCAACAAATCTATATAACCTTATTTTGACACAAAAAAATAAATAAATTGGTTAAGTAAGACACGTCACTAGTTAGAACTTACATTATTACATACTGGTATAATAAACATGTTCTACACAATGTATACTGTATATGAAAAGAACAGATAATAATTATGGATTAGTGGTTATGATTTTAAAACATTTAAACAAAATCTTCAGGGGTTACTGGATTTGTAAACCATTTTGGAGAAAAAGCAAATCCAAAAGGACTAAAAATGAAATTATATTTGCATCTGAAAAAACAACTGAGGTGTTAAGGTGATTAGCTGGGCATTTTCCTGTTGTTTTCAAGCTCTTCCTTTGTTGATACGGTTCAATTAAGCAACTGAGCTCTGCGTTGGAACGAAAACCAGCAGACATGGTGTGGCGCCAGGAACAGGGTTGGGAAACACTGTTTTACAGTACCGTAAATGCACCAAATTAATTTGTCATGGTTTACAGTCAGTGGCTGTGAGACTGTCTTTTACGAGCATTCCAAAAGAATTAGAGTTGAGATCTTCAGCTCTAGAGACCACGACAGCCCCAGAAGAAAAGGTCTAAGCAGGTTCATAAATGTTACACCATTCATCAGTTGCTGCTGTGAGACTACAGAAGGAAGTGACTTAGTGCTCAGCTCACTTACACCATTCAAACACAGGGATCAAACCAACAGCAGGTAGTGACCTCACACGACAGAGAACTTTTACATGTGACTGTATTTAAGAATTTAAAAACTGTTTTTAAAAGTATTGACCAAGTCCCATTTTTATGTTAATAACATTATGAGTATTATATTAAGGTTATTGTTATTATGATTATTATACTTAATAGCAGTAGTAGCATTATTAGCATGCATGCAGAAGACAACATATACAGTAGAATTTCATTAAGTGAAACAGATTTTTAGATCATTTCAGTATGCAAATAAGTAACTGAAAAATCATGTTATTACTACATACACTGTAATGATAGCTGACCATATGCTATTGCTGTACATTATACTGAAGGGTAAACTAGACCAGGGGATTAGCTTTGCTTAACCTTATTTCATTATGTCACCGCAGTTTTGGACTAAGCCATGAATCCAATACATTCCATTCTATCTGCTCATGTCTTTCGGATAGTGACCACATGAACAACAGCTGAAGGTTGTGGAGTCCAAAGCCCCAAGAAATACCAATTTTTAACATGCTTGTTATCAAGCAGTATTCAGTGCTGTCTGTTTATATAAGTACTGCATTAGTCCACTAAAAGCACAGTAAAAACTATTTTATATTATATCACGGCAGTTATGAACCTGGTCCGGCTTACTCTTGCATTAATACGTAATAATAACATGTCATTTTAAAGGCTGTTTACTTTTTTTTTCTTTTTATAATTTTTTTTTTTTTTAATTTAGTGTGCCCAATTATTTTACCTCAGATTTTCTCCCCAATTTGGAATATCCAATATTTTTTTTCCCTCACCACAGCAATTCTCCACTCAGCTCAGGAGATCCAAAAGTTCAGTGGGTATCCTCCGATCCCACGACCAAGCCAGCTTCCTCTTTTACACCCAGGAACTTGGGAGTGGATATCAGCGGGCTACCGGCCTCTGGAGAACAACCAGCCCTGAAGGTGTCTGCTTGGAGCTAACTGGGCAGCAGGGTCTGCTGTGGCGTGATGACAGTCCTTGCTGATTTTGCCTCCCTAACTTAAAGCGCCAGAGCCAATGCGACACTCCCTTTGAAAACGGCACTTAACTTTGACAAAGTTATGTTTGCTATTTTTATTAAGAGGTTTATCAACTTACGTTTATTGACGCATGACTGGAGACATTCACTTTCTGTATTAAATCGGTTTTCATTACCGTCACAACCGCCATACCAGAACTGGGAGCATGCACCGACAGCTTTATTATAATACCATCTTTGCAAAAAGTTTCCACAACGAGTACCACGGTCCACGTCCATGAGGCAACGCTCTGCAACCAAAACAATCTAGTCATTTCCTGAAGCATTTATCTCACCCACTTAACAGAACAGAATAATGCATAAGTGATTAAGTCTCAACCATTTTTAATTAGATCCTTTCATATTGTTGAGGTCAAATTTAAGTTTGGGGGATCCAGGTTATTAATAATTAGATAAATACAGTATGGGCTGCATTTACGAAAGGGCACTAAATCTGGAGTTAGCGCACATGTAAAGTAGTGTGCCTAATGTGCGCGACAAATCTAAATTTACTGCCCCATTTACTAACAGAGAACGCATTAATTTATGTGCACAGTATTTGGCTAATTTACATACCATACCATGCACACTACATGTATTATGAGCAATAATTTTATGTACACAATAATGTCAGAGACTTACCTGTGACCATCGTGATAGCAAAAGCCCTAGAGGTGGCTTACATTGACAGGAAATGAGTGATCAACAGACAGAGCACTCAGCAGGGGACAGGCAGAAGCAAGGTTTTGACGGCATTTTGACGCATTTTACAGACTATAACTTACGTCACTATGACATGCTGCACAAAGCAAAATATTTTGAGTTTACTGGAAATGAAAGAAGCTATGGAGTCTCAATGAAAGGTTTTTCTGAAAATGAGAAGAAATTAAAGTGCTGTGGATTCCATGAACATCTATGACGGGACAAAAGAGTGGACTGGCTAGCACAGTGCTGGAAAAAATGTAATAAAGAAATGCAGAAGTACCAATTTTCTTACACTGAATTTTGCATCAAAAGGCATTATGTGGAAAGGTTGCAGAATTGGAATACATAATGAGCATTGTTATCAAGCGTGTGAGAAAATAAGAGCCACGTGTCTGGACAGAAGTCATAAAAAGATATATTTCATAGTGGTACTGTTTACTATTTTGCCTCTCGGTATCTTTTTTTCAGTGCTGTTATATTTTGGAACATAAGTTAAATATTGAGATTTCCATTGAAGTAAAATACTTTTCTATTTGTTTGTGATATTGAGTTTTTTTTTTTTTTTTTGTCAGTGTACCAGGAAAGCTGCTTCTAGTTATATCTGCCTATTTCTGTACTATAAAATACATTAAGTAATATGGTCCTGAGTACCTCCTCAACTTATTGACCCACTATGACCCTGCCTGCAAGCTGAGGTCCTCTGACTCTGGCCTTTTGCCTCCAAGCAAACGTGCACCACACTTGGAGAACGCTCGTTTAGCTTAAAGCTCTGACTATTTGGAACTCTCTCCCAGCTTTGGTGCATGATGCTTCCGCTGTTGCTTGCTTTAAATCAACTCTCAAGATCCACCTGTTCTCTCTTTCTTTCCATGCTCTTTAAGCCATATATCTGCTATTAGCTGCTACGATTTTATATATTATGCATGTTTCACGGTATTTAGTGTGTTATGCATTGTTTTTTTGTATTATGCATTTCTCTGTATTTAAAGTATTATGGATGTTCTTATTGTTACTGCATCTTGTAAAGTGCTTTGTGACAGTGGTCCACTATGAAAGGATCTGTATAAAATAAAGATTGATTGTTTGACTTATTGATTGATGTGTTGATTAATTGACTGAAACCATGCCTGCATACTTACTGACTAGGAATTGTACCGTGGGGGTAATTTGTTTTGCGTAGGGTATTTGAGTATATTAGACTACATACTTGTATATGGACCGAGTTTGACTGAAACCATATATATATATATACTTACTGACTAGAATATACCGTATGGTATAGTATTTTCGGTTTTTTTTTTTTTGTTTTTTTTTTGTTTTTTTAGGGTGCTGCCCTCCAAGTCAACAGTCTTAGCTTAAACGGTCCTTGCTGCTAGATGTGTTAGTTCAAACTAATTTTCATAACCAAGTAACTCAGCAAGGTGTATCTATTTTGTGCTACTGAATCAGTGAATCAGTGAATCAAACTAACAAATCTGTTAAACTGATTCACTAAACCGAATGAATCGAGTCAGTAAAAAAAAATTGAACTGCACGTCCCTAGTTTTTAGGCCAGAACAATAACGTGTCTATCAGTGGTTAAAGCCTGGTTCCCATACACACTAATAAATTATCACTTTAATGCGCACAATAAAATTAATGCCCTTTAGTAAATACAAATCACATATTCATTCTGATTACCACAGTATGGAACAATAAAATGAGTGTGCACTGTAATATGCCCACTATTTTGTGTGACAATTAATAAAATTGCAATAGTAAATATGGAAACCATTAATGTGGATATAATTGCAATTATCGTACAAAATAAAGTTTAGCGCACTTTTGTAAATGAGGCCCTATGTGTGAAATAACTTTTGGTCAAAACTGGCAGGGAGGCCTACTCTACTGGCTTTAACATGCGCAAATCTGCTAATTTTGTAAACTTGACTGGTAATAATTGTAACCAATGTACTCAAATTCATTGGAACACCTGCACTGTTGGTAGTTGAGGTTTTTTTTTTTAACTTCTGCGTAATGTTTCTATGATCCCAAGGCTGGTTTTAGTCAAATTATACAGCTGGTGTCTTTGGAAAAGCACTACTGCCTTATTCAGTTTAACACTTCTAGATATTTCAGTTCTGGAAATTAATTGAATTAAACTTCACTTAATTAGATTTCTTTAATATTTTTTTTTAACCAAAGTGGACACCTTTTGAATAAACACAACTCATTCTGTTTAACAAAAACATTATTATTATTATTTTTATCTTAACATTTTATTATGTGTCAGCAATGTGGAGGTTAGTAAGAAAACACTTCCAACACTATTGGGAGGACATTTGGAGACTGGATGTGTAGATCAATAATTCTCGCTGTTAAGCTATACTGAAAACCAAAGGGTTTTTGTGAGAATCCTGACATGTGTTTTGAATATACACACTTCAGGATCAATCACAAGAGGTGTTTGGCGGCAGCCGCTCAGTAAAAATACTTCCACAAAAAGATTTAATTTTCTTCTTCATACCCACGATTGAACTTGACCGTGAGAATCACAAGATGTGTGCATTTGTGTCTCTATTATCTGGAAACCAAAAACACACATGACCACAATATGGCAACCATCTTATTCACAGGTCAAGGATTTTCCATAAAACTGAACATATGAAGTTGCAAGATGATTTGGTTCATAGATGCTTCACGTACAGGATGCTTATTTTTACACAATATACATTAAATACACTATCTCACAAATGTCTAGTGTGTTGCGGCTAGATGATTGAAATATGAACCCTGTTCAGATATTTAGTGATTCAGGTAGGGAACTCACTCCCAAGCTAGATTAAAATCATACATATCAAGCAAGTTGCACACCCTCATTACCAAAACATTTGTCAGTCCAATGGCTAGTATCTTATTCAAAATTAGATAAATAACACACCCAATGATCAGCTAGAAAGAGGTTTATATATTACCTCAATCCATCCGTCCCCACTGTACGTCAGAGTTTGCCTCCTCTAAAATCATTTGTTTTTTGGCTATCCTGCCCCCCTGCCCATGGCTTTCCTACGGACAACCTCTCCACTATCAGCAAACTAAATTATGGGCAGGGGTACCTCAAAGGGTGAGGCCAAAGATGTAATGAAAATATGTATAACATAGTATTTGTTGTCTAAACTTCATTAAATATTGTTCTCTATCGCATGACAGCATCCCTAGCATCCCCAAGCTCCCCGAAAATGGGGTTTTCATGGTCGGATATTGTTTCAAAATGTAAATGAATATCTGGATATTCCTTAATGTGTGATAATGTATGATGTGCTCTGTTCTGCCAAATATATATTGGACATTTTTTTTTTTTATATTGCTCTGTCCATGTTGTTTTCTTGTAATGACGTAGATTAATTAACTATAACAGACAATTTCTTGCGTGCATTATTTCAGCACAATCCAGACTATAAAGACAACTAAACTGAAACATTACCTCCGGTTCTTTCTTCAACAGTGTAATCTGTCCCGCCTTCTTCTGTGAGCAGTCCATTCTCCTCAGTGTTTTCCTCCACGTAGTCGTACACATTTTCTTCCCCGATGGGTTCAGGTTCCTCTGTTCCCTCCTCTTCTTCTTCTTCTTCTTCTGGAACGGGCATGGGTATCCTATGAAATAAGAGTTCCCTTTAGCATGTCAATAACTACTTGTAAAAAAAAAAAAAGTAAAATAAAAAACCCTCTGATCCCAATGCTCTGCTAAGAACTACTAAACCTATTTATGAATGTAGTTGGGAGTCTCTGCACTAATGTGATTTATAATTATGAAAATGGTACCCCTGACCTGTATTAATACATAAAAACAGTAAGTTCCGAAACTGCAGACCAGTCTCCTTTTGATGAGCACTAAATTCCTAAGCATTCAAAGTTTTTATGAAAGTAAAACCTTACCTTTGTATTGGTGGCGACTCGAGTGATTCTCCCTGATCTACCAGCATCTTCACTCCTTCACATTGTCTCTGAAGAACTGGTGGAGGATAACTATTGGATTCCATCTGTGGTAAAAAAAAAAAAAAATAAATATATATATATATATATATATATATATATATATATATATATATATATACACACACACACACACACACACACACACACACACACACACACACACACACACACACACACACACACACTGACTGAGTGTAGAAAACATTAGGAACACCTGCTCTTTCCATGAAATAGACTGACGAGGTGAATCAATGTGAAAGCTATGATCCCTTATTGATGTAACCTGTTAAATCCACTTCAATCAGTGTAGATGAAGGGGAGACAGGTTAAAGAATGATTTTTAAGCCTTGATACAATTGAGACATGGATTGTGTATGTGTGCCATTCAGAGGGTAAATGGGCAAGACAAAAGATTTAATTGCCTTAACTAACTAACTAACTGGTAGTAGGTGCTAGGTGTGCCGGTTTGAGTGTGTTAAGAACTGCAACACTGCTGGGTTTTTCATGCTCAACAGTTTCCTGTGTGTATCAAGGATGGTCCACCACCCAAAGGACATCCAGCCAATGGCAGGCCAGTGGTCGAAAACAGCTCATTGATGAAAGAGGCCAAAGGAGGCTGACAGACGGGCTACAGTTAGTCAACTGACAGTTCAGTACAACATTGGTGCCAAAAGACCCATAAAATAATGCACAACTCGTCGTACCTTGACACAAATGGAGTATGACATCTGACGACCTAACAGAGTTCCACTTCTTTCAGCAAAACACAAGAAACTGTGGTTGCAGTGGGCTAAGTAACGAAAACACTGAACACTGGTCTGATGAATCCCAATTTCTGCTGTTTCACGTTGATGGGAGGACTAGGGTTTGGAGAAAACCAGATGAGTACATGCATCCATCATGCCGCGTGTCAACATTGCAGGCTGGTGGTGGCGGTGTGATGTTGTGGGGTGGGTTTTCATGGCACACATTGGGCCCCTTGAATAAAGTGGAGTAACGTTTGAATGCCACAGGATATCTGAACATCATTGCCAATCAGGTGCACCCCCTCATGGCAGCAGTGTATCCATTTGCTAGTGTATTTTTTCAGCAAGATAATGTCCCATGCCACAAGGCTAAGATTGTCCAGGAATGGTTCCATGAACATGACAGTGAATTCAGCTTACTGCAGTGGCCTGCCCAGTCACCAGATCTCAATCCAATTGAGCATCTATGGGACGAGATCGAACAAGCTATTCGGAGTAGAGATCCACTACCAGACAACTTGACACAACTGTGGGAAGCATTGGAGTTAACATGGGCCAGCATCCCTGCGGAACGCTTTCGACACCTTGTAGAGTCCATGCCCTGACGAACTGAGCCTGTTCTGAGTGCAAAAGGGGGTGCAACTCAATATTAGGAAGGTGTTCCTAATGTTTTGTACACTCAGTGTGTGTGTATATGTGTGTGTATATGTGTGTGTGTGTGTGTGTGTGTGTGTGTGTGTGTGTGTGTGTGTGTGTGTGTGTGTGTGTGTATATATATATATATATATATATATATATATATATATATATATATATACAGCTCTGGAAAAAATTAAGAGACCACTGCACATTTTTCTTAAATCAGCATCTTTACATGTACTGCCAACTCATTCGAATGTCACTCAGCAACCGTAAGATGACATCAAGTGACCTACAAAAAGAATGGCAAACGGCAGCTGGGGTGAAGTGCACAGAGAGAACGGTTCGAAACAGGCTCCTAGGGGCAGGGCTGAAGTCGTGAAAAAAGCCCTTCATCAATGAGAAGCAAAGAAGAGCTAGGCTGAGGTTTGCAAAAGACCATAAGGATTGGACCATAGAGGACTGGAGTAACGTCATCTTCTCTGACGAGTCCAATTTTCAGCTTTGCCCAACATCTGGTCGTCTAATGGTTAGACGGAGACCTGGAGAGGCCTACAAGCCACAGTGTCTCGCACCCACTGTGAAATGTGGTGGAGGATCGGTGATGATCTGGGGGTGCTTCAGAAAGGCTGGAATCGGGCAGATTTGTCTTTGTGAAGGACACATGAATCAAGCCAAGTACAAGGTTGTCCTGGAAGAAAACTTGCTTCCTTCTGCCTTGACAATGTTCCCCAACTCTGAGGATTGGTTTTTCCAGCAGGACAATGCTCCATGCCACACAGCCAGGTCAATCAAGGTGTGGATGGAAGGCCACCAGATCAAGACCCTGTCATGGCCAGCCCAATCTCCAGACCTGAACCCCATTGAAAACCTCTGGAATGTGATCAAGAGGAAGATGGATGGTCACAAGCCATCAAACAAAGCTGAGCTGCTTGAATTTTTGCGCCAGGAGTGGCACAAAGTCACCCAACATCAATGTGAAAGACTGGTGGAGAGCATGCCAAGACGCATGAAAGCTGTGATTGAAAATCAGGGTTATTCCATCAAATATTGATTTCTGAACTCTTCCTAAGTTAAAACATTAGTATTGTGTTGTTTAAAAATGAAAATGAACTTATTTTCTTTGCACTTATTTTCTTTTTTGTTATTTTGACCAGTTGTCATTTTCTGCAAATAAATGCTCTAAATGACAATATTTTTATTTGGAATTTGGGAGAAATGTTGTCAGTAGTTTATAGAATAAAACAAAAATGTTCATTTTACCCAAACACATAGCTATAAATAGTAAAACCAGAGAAACTGATAATTTTGCAGTGGTCTCTTAATTTTTTTCCAGAGCTGTATATATATATATATATATATATATATATATATATATATATATATATATATATATATACATACAAACACACACACACACACACACACACACACACACACACACACAGGGGGGAATAATAACTTGTGCAACAAGTTTTGCATTGTTTTTATAGTCTACTTAAATGTTCACATTATTGAACAAAAAACTGAATTACTTTTTTTACATGATATGCCTCAAGTGTCTCTATCAGACACTTTTGGTCTATAATATATAGACAAATTTGTATGGTGTAATGGTCTCTGGTAATTTGCCTCACTTGAAGTTCCCATAGTCTTTCTGGTGAAAGCATCTTCTGAAATTTGATATCTTAACAATTTTATTATTATTAAATAATGACAATACTGGACTGGAGGGAGCAAATACTAACAACTGTTATCCATCAGGAACGTGGTGGGTCATTGGGATTTGGCAGTGTGGTTCAATAAAACATGTGCAATAAACCCACCAAGACCTATATCACACTGGCTTTGATGGAAATTCTCCTTAGTGACAGAAATGATACAATAAAAAGGTAATTGTACAGGAAAGTGGCTTTGTGTAAACAAAATGACTCCTGCCTTGTTTTTTCCAGTTGATTTTGCTATAAAGAGGTAATAGTATGTACTAAATCTGGCTAGTATTTTTTTTTCCCATTAATATTTTTTACATGTTTATGATGCATCATAGTTATTTCATTATGTCATTAGATACTGAGATATATTTCAAATCATGTTATAACATTTATATATAATCTGAGAAAGGGAAAGCAACGGAAAACTATAACTGAATGCTAAACCTTCATTAGAACTGAACAATCTATTTAGTAACACTGGGTATATTAAGACTAAAACAATGCTTAATTAAACTCCTTGGACATACATGGTGGCAGTTATTGGTTAAATACAAATATTGCAAATCACATATAATTCAGAGTAAATAAATACTTTATTATACAGTGAATTAATAAAAATATATCTTCGTAGTTGGCATTCTTTTTTCCAAAAGCTATTCAAATGTATTTGCAATTCACCCAAAAGGTATTTAAAAAAAAAAAAAAAAGGTTTACTACTTACTACTTAGAATGCGGAAGAAGGCTCCAGAAAAACGTTTTGCGTATTCTATTTCAGGATCCAGGACTCGGCCGAGGTGGACCACATGCTGATCCAGAGGGAAGCTTGCTAGCTCCTCCACCTGCGAGCTGTTGACCTCCTTACCCGCAGTGAGTACAAACATAGCTACACCCTGACACTTGGCTCTCAGAGCCATGTCGTTCAGTTTCACCCTGTCCCAGTAACTGGTCTCTCCTCCTATAACTGCAAATATGACCTTCTTGCTCCTTAGTCTTGGGGATTTGAGCATGACATTGTTGAGCACCCATTCAATGGCATGTCCAACACTGGAAGTACCCCCTATTTGTTGCATGGACTGGCGGATATGTCTTTTCATTAAGTTTTTGTTGTTGTATTGGAGGAGGTCAAACTCCAGCTTGACAGGGACTTGTCCTTCCCTGGGTGGATAGCTCAGAGGAGTATGCTGCACAACAGACACCCTTGTTCCTGTGTTAGAGGTTCTGGGTTGGTTTGTAATGTCGATCTGATCCAGCAATGAACTCAGAAGCTCTTTCACTCCTGCATACTCATCTGCCTGCATGTTCTGTGAGCCATCAACCATAAACACCAGGTCCATGTTGACTTGCAGAGGAACGGGTACAAGATTCAAGCCCTGGCACTCTGCAGCTGGCTGACATACATCTGAAAAGGAACATGTGCTACACAGTGAATATACCTTTTTTCCTTTGAATTCATTTAAAATCATTTTGTACAAATTATCTTACTTAGCTACAGGCATGGTTATTATTAAATTAAAGATCTGATTCACCTTATTAAGTTTGGGGAGCATGGTGTTTGTAAAATGTATACTATATCAGAATGAGGGGACCCCCAGGAGGGAACAGAACATTCTGACATTTAAAGAGCAAGTTGGTAGGATACAAAACACTGCAATATTTCCTAAACTATTCATAAAGATCAGTGTGAGGCTAACATGTGTAAAATGGTCCAGTGTGATGCTAAAGTATCAGTTGCAAAAAGTAGCCAGGATGTAAACACTAAAACACAAAAATACAGAAATGCAATGTAATAAGTCAGAACTACACAGGAGTAAATATATAAAACACTGTTATTGTAACCCTACACACTTTTTCTTTAGAACGTATTTAACATTGTCAAAATTCTTAAGTTCTGACAAAATAATCTGGTTGAACTCAAGATTTTCTCTGACAGAAATCTTCTTTTGTGTTTATTTATTGTAAATTAATTGCTTTATAACTGTATGCTGTTTCAAGAAAGTGCATTATTCTGCTGCAAACAGGAAATCAGTAAAATGAACAAATAATACATACCAAATACACACATACATACATAAACTAGTAAATAAATATATAAATGAATGAGGAATGTTCTTTGAGAAGTCTGTACATGGTTTTAATAATATTAATATTGTAAACACTAATATACAGCATAATCTCATACAAACTGTTACACTATGGTATTGATCAGATTTTAGTGTAGATTTGCTAGTGTATGAATTTTAAGATGTAGTTATCAGCCCTATAAGCTGCCTTCATATAGACTTACCATAGCAAAGTGCACAATTCAGGACTCGCTGTATTACTGCTCTCTGATCTTGGGGTCTTTGCAGAACAGAAACTAGGAAGCTTCCTGTTTCATCAGCCTGAAGAACAGCAGGTATGGATGGGAAAGGGAAAGATGCAGTAGACATTTGTACATTTACTGCAAACCCACCGTGTAACCCCACCTCCCCTGATACCATAGCTGGTGTACCATAGCTTGCTAAATAAACCCGGACATTTTGTACTGTCTGGAAATTCTCTTTATACACCGCACCACTCACCATCCCGTCACTTATACCAAGCAGCATAAAACTAAACTTAAGACAATAAAACATGTCAGTAACTGTGAAATGTAATGTTTGATGTCTGTAAATTGTGGGTTTTTTCAAACCTATGAATGATATGCTGCCCTGTCTTTGGGTTCTGTCCAGTATTCTTTCTGTCAAGTGACAGCTGTTTCCTGTGTTAGTCCGAAGTGGTAGCTTAAAAGCATCATACCTCAAAGGCGCGCCTGACGTTTAGAACATCCTTGAACGCGATGACCACAGGGGTAATGTCCAAAGCTTTGAACTCCAAAGCTGCTGTAATTATAGGAGTGGCTTCCTGAGATGCCCCATTGCTGATAAAGAGGGCTACTTTCCTCATCAGCACACCCTGGCGCACACGCTTGAATGCATTCCTCGCAACAAATCTCATAGCTGCCCCAATGTTGCGCCGGTTGGGTGACCTTTCCAATGGTATTTTCTGTATTGCTTCCAACAGCTGGTTCTTTTTGTGGTAGTCTGAGAAGCGTATTAAATACTTTGTGCTGGAACTGTAGGCGACGACTGCGACTCTCGCCCCAGTAGGGCAGTTGTTTTCTGTGATGGCTATTTCCTGTAGAAGAGCCATGACAATGTTTCGCATTCTCTCAAAGGCCTGTGAGGAGACATCTTCAGACATGTCTAATGCAACCACAAGCTCGGTTGGGTAAGCAGGGCAGTCAATCTTCCCTGGGAAAAACAAAACAAAAAACAACATGTAATCAGTATTTGAATAGATCATTCTGTTACTCTTTAAGGGGATCGATTTCAGTTAAATTCCTATTCTTACTGTATACTGTTACTACAGAACTTATTTTCTCATTCTCCCTAATAATCATAATCATATGAAAAGAGAATTATCTTTGCCATAGAGAACATTTCATATTATTTTGCTATTTCAAGTTATTTTTGGTTTTCTGGTTGTCCCTTATAAATGTTTATAGTGGGAAATTTGCTTGTAAATTTCTTGTGCTTTAGATAGGATCTGTAATGTGTGCTCACCTTATTAGCACTTACAATATGTCACTTTAAACTAACTACAGTCCACATTAGTGTGATATACAGAAAACACTCAATTAACATCTTAAAATTGTAATTATTTCCTGTACAGTATGTGGTGCTGTGGCAAAGTACCCGGCCCTGTGTGTATTTTCTGTTATATGTTGCTTGTTAATGTTGGTGTATAGTTATTGGTACACGGGATATAAACGGGTCTGTGTAACGTGAGTGTTTAAAATGTGTATTTGTATTTAGGCACGAGGATTGCACAGCACTTCACGTGCAAGTAAAAAGTAATAATATGTGAGCACGGGGAATTGCACTTTATTAATTCCAATTGAATAACTGATTAGCAGTCGAGTCTCGGTACAGCTGCATAAAAGCAGCATGTTTTCACATGCTCTGGGTTGTGGGTCCAGTGAGTGGAGAACGGGATTGGAGACGGAGGTAATACGAATAATAATAATAGTCATAGTAGTCATAGTAGTAACATACCTGTTCACCGTGTTTTGTTTAGTCCGTTTTGTTTGTCTGTATTTTGGCGAATGTGCCGTGTCCTGTTTTTGTTTGTTGCAACCGTTTATTTTCTGTCTGTCTGTTCATTTATTAAATGCTGAGCGAGACCATTCACTCAGCTCCTCCAAACTCCACCTCTGTCATTGTTTATTTCCTGGCTCTGGTCTGACGCCACCCACTCCAGCCGTCTTTGTGACACATGGTGTCAGAACCGGGATTACCAGCGCCCCCTAGACACAGACCAGAGCACGAGCCGCAATTTCTTGTTTAAAAACAAAACAAAAACAAAACCAAAAAAAAAAATGTCAGAAGACGCCGTCAGGCTGAGGGACTGGATCCGGGACAATGCTGGGCTGGCAGGAAAGTCCATGCCCATAACCATCCGGGTCCTGTGGCTGATGGACAGGGAGCAATGGGAGGTGTACAAGAGGGAACACACCCCAAACTCCCTGGAGGAAGGTGTGGAGTTGGTCCTCTGCTACCTGGAGGCAGCTATAAATAGAACAGCAGCCCAGGTAGCAGGGTCTCCAGCGCCCAGGCGGGGGGACTGCGAGAGTCCAGCGCCCAGGCGGGGGAACCGTGGGGATCCAAAGCCCGAGAGGGAGCTGTTCCCACTTCCACCAGCAGAAAAAGAATGCCTGCTGACTCCATCTCCACCAGCAGAGGAAGAATACTTGCTGTCCCCATCTCCACCGGCAGAGGGTCAGTGCCTGCTGGTATCACTTCCCCTACCGTCACCATCTGGAGGAGAGGAGCAGGTGCTTCCTCTGCCTCCAACACCTTCCCCTGCCAGTGAGGGAGAGCCGCACCAGTCCCCTGCCAGTGAGGGAGAGCCTCACCAGTCCCCTGCAAGTGAGGGAGAGCTGCACCAGTTCCCTGTAATAAGGGTAGACTACACGCTGCTCCCACCTCCGTCGCCAGGAAAGTACACACCTCCGACACATCCATCGGCAGGAGCAGAGCAGCAGGAGCTGCCTCTGCCTCCGCCACCTCCACTGCCAGGAGACTACACGCCTCCGCCACCTCCATCGGCAGGAGCAGAGCAGCAGCAGCTGCATCGGACTCCGCCACCTTCACTGGCAGGAGAATACACGCCTCCGCCAATCGGGCTAAGAAGTGCGGAGTGAATCATGATTTGTCCTAGTGATAGTGAGGGACCCAGCAAAAAGGAGTAGGGCCTTGTTTCCTTTGGGCAACTGATTCACAAGGAAAGCAAATGTGCCATATATGCACCTCCATCACATGGTCTGACTGAAATTGGGGAACCTTTAAGTTTATTAGAAAACATTGTCTGACATCGAGCTCAAGTTCATGTTAACTTTTCTGTTGACTTATTTAGTACAAATTGGTATACCTTTCTTACTCTGTACCTGTTGTTTATAGGTCAGGTCAGCGATGCTATTGAATGATACAGTGGCACTCAAAAGTATTCACCCCCCCCTTGGACTTTTCCACATTTTATTGTGTTCCAACATAGAATCAAACTGGATTTAATTAGGATTTTTCGAATTTTTGCCACTGATCAACACAAAAAAAGTCCATAATGTCAAAGTGAAAAATAAAATCTACAAATTGTTCTAAATTTATTACAAATAAAAAACAGAATATAATTGATACGTGGTGAATGGTTACCCCTAACTTGGCAAAGATGAAACTCTCCCAGCTGGTCAGAGACTTAGTGACAACGTGGTACTTAGGCTGATGGACCCTTACTTAGGAAAAGGGAGGAATGTTACCACTGACAATTTTTTTACTTCACTGCAATTGACAAAAGAGTTGAAGAAAAAAAAAAAAACAGCCTGGTTGGAACAGTGAACAAAGCAAGAAGAGCGCTTCCACCATCTGCGCAAAACTTGCAACCACAGCTGTACTCCAATACAGTTTATACTGTTTGTAAGTGCAAACCGAAAAATAATGAAATTATTCTCAGCTCCCTTCATATGTCAGTTCCCATCGGGATGGAAACTGTGGATTTCTACAATGACAAAGTAAGTAGTGGACGGTTTAGACCACATGGCATGTCAGTACTCAGTGAAAGCCGGTACTTGCCGGTAGCTAGTTGCTGTATTTTAAAATGTACTGGACCTGGTAGCCATCAATTCCAATAAACCCTTTTATGTTTAATTGTTCATTTAAATACAGTGTTTTGGCTGTGCATATGTTTGATATGATGAGCTTGAATAAAACTTTTGAGTTGTAGCCGATAGTTTGTCTTTCACTTGTTTCATTTGGTTGTTTAAAATGTAACCGTTATAACGAGCGCAGTGGCGGTTCTAGGTATGAGTATAACCACGGCGGTTCTAGGTATGAGTATAACCACGGCGGTTCTAGGTATGAGTATAAACACGGCGGTTCTAGGTATGAGTATAACCACAGCGGTTCTAGGTATGAGTATAAACATGGCAGTTCTAGGTATGAGCATAACCACGGCGGTTCTAGGTATGAGTAGAACCATGGCGGTTCTAGGTATGAGTATAAACACGGCAGTTCAAGTGTTAAAGGACAGATGAGGAATCTTATGTCTTGATGCTTTTATTTTTGTTAAAAATTACAGATTGTTTTTTCTCTACAATTTGATGTGGTCGGCTCAGACACTGAAAACATTCGGTCAGAGGCCCCACAACACGACCACACCGTATAGTTAATGTTAGGTGCACGGTTAATGACAAACTGACTTAAATGTCTTCTGATGTTTTTAAAATCCAGAATTGGGTCAAAGGTCACATGAATAAAGCATTAAATTAAAATGAATTACCTTGGGAGCAAGCTGTTGTGGAAACAAAAGAAATAATGAATTAGTGCTTTCAGCAATATATTCTAAAAATCATATTAATACAATACACCATAAAATTATCCCAACTCTTCATTGAATTGTCATCTTCTCCTAAATGTAATCATAGACTATTAACCTCCTAAAACATTTTACATTGTGCAGTAGTTGGGAACCTGGTATGAACTGTATATGTTTGTTCATCTAACAAACCCTATCAACTCTTCAAATCAATTTTACTTTGGATAAAATGGAAAAGATCTTTTCACAAATATTTACTTAATAATGCATGCAAGTTAATTATATATACACAAATGTAACATGTTTTGTATACAATGATAAAAAATATGTTTTCTGTACATATACTAAATGAAGAAAAAACAGCTTACGGCAGTTGTCACGAACATAAGCAACAAGTTCACAAGGCTGTAGGGATAAAAGGATAATTGACATGATTAATTAGCAGCTAACTGTGCTTTGATTATAGTACTAGACAGAGAAAACAAAACTATTTACATACACTCATTGAAGTAGTTCCCTTTGGACCTTTTGTACCCTGGAGGAAAGAAAAATGAATTTTTCAGCCAAACAAAACAGAGATTACAGTCCAATTGCAATTACATTCAGATATCTATTGTTTTCTCATGTTTCCCAATGTAAATAGGCCAGTTTGGTTGTTATCAATATCTCTTACTCATGTTTGTAAAATAAAAATAGGAGCAACATGAAATCTTTCATAGAATAGCTCACAAACAGTTAATTTAATGCATAAGACAAGAAATTGTCCGTCCACCTGGGTTTCTTACCCTTTGTCCTACGGGCCCAGGGCTTCCTGGGTCACCTGCCCTTCCTGGTTTTCCAGAATTGCCCTGCAGACAACAAAACACATGCATTTAAAACATTAACTCTGCATATACTCTGTATAGTATGCAAGCAAATAGACTTTTCCTTTAGAAGTTTGTTGAAATGCCTAGCTTAAGATGCATAAAAAAAGTCACTACAGAAAATTGTGTAAAATGTACTGTTCGATAAGTCTAGCTGCTATTAAGCTGTTGTTTGTTTGTTACCCCATAAAAACCCAGAAGCTATCTACAATATCTGCACCTATATTTACAGCCAGAAGTCACATGGTCTAGTCTAATCTCTCCCAGCAGGAACAGCTACTAGCAATGTAATGCTTGGGGAGAGCTGCAATGAGCATGAGGGCATGGGACCAAAACAAACAGACACAACCCTATCCTTATGAACACAAAGGTCTGAAGCAAAGATGTATTTGCACTGACTTTGTAATGGGATGAAATATCACAGTGATCAAAACAAATGTATTTTTCTTGTTTTTTCAGATTAACTTTGTACGTACTTTTTTGTTTCGGTTATTGTATCCTGGAGTCTTCTTAAAACTCAACCAAGTTTAAAGAACCTCAAAGAGATCACAAACATGTATTCGCTCAGGCTAGCAGTTTAGACTGTTTCCTAGCAACACTCTGCCTCTAGTGGATGTTCTATGTGGTAGTCAGCTAGAGCAGGGGTGGAAGATGACTCAAGTTTGGATAACACGGTTAACGACTTAGGAAAGGAAATGGACATGTGTACGAATACTACTTTACAATGGACAACCCAAGTGTGCAGCTCAAGATCTGCAGTGAGAGCTCTGGGGGTAAGATATTTTTCAGAATTATAGCAAGAAGGTTGTCAGCTTATCTAATGAAGAACAGCATGATAGACACCTCCAAACAGAAAGCTGGTATCCTAGATTTTCTGGATGTTTGGGGCATGTCTGCAAAAAATGGAGCTCCATTTAACATTCCTGTATTTAGCTAATGCATATGACTCAATGCCACATAAGCTCAGCTGGGCTGCATAGGAGTTCTTCAGCATACCCAGTACTATAACTTCTGGCTTGCAGCTGTCACCGCTTACAGCATACATGGATGACATGACCACCATGACTACAACAGTACCTTCCACCAATCGGTTCCTTGGCAAACTAGCAGATACCATCAGATGGGCACATATGCAGTTCAAGCACACCAAGTCGAGAAGCATCTCCATCATTCACAGGCAAAGTACTGGATAAGGTGTCCTATACTGATGACAAGGTATGGTGGGGTGCCCTGTCCCTGTGTGTATTTTTGTGTTTGTTTTTGTATGTGGAGTGTTAATGTTGATGTATAAATATTGGTGCGCGGGATACAATGTGGGGCTATGTAGCACGAGTGTCGTAAGTGTATAATTGTATTAAGGCACAGGGATTGCACAATCACATCACATGCAGACAAAATGTAATAGTATGTGAGCACAGGAATTGCACAATCACTTCACATACAGACAAAATGTAATAGTATGTGAGCACAAGGATTGCACAAATGAGTTCATGTGCTGGGATTCAAGTGAATGATTAATTAGTAATTGAATTGAAGCTGTATAAATAGTTGCATGATTCACTCACTCGGGGTTGGGTGTACAGTGAGGAGGTACAGGAGAGAGGTAGGAAAAAATATCAAACCTAACAACTGCCACATGCTGGCCTTACACCAGCATGATACCGGTTTAGGGTTCCCACTGTTTCTTTGTGTGTATGTTTGCTTGGTCACTGTACTGTTTATTTTGAGTGTTTCGTTTGTTCAACTGTTTTATTTGTGTTTGTGATTAAACAGTGCCACCGCACATGCACAGTCATTCCGCAGTACTGTCTGATTCTTCCAGGTCTGACATCACTGCTTATGCCAGCTTGTCACATAAGGTCATTCCAATAGTTAAACAATCCTGTAAAGAGTCCTGGGCAGTGGTACAATGGGATTTAAAGGGCACAGTCCAAGTGGGAGTGCTTTGGCCGCTTACTGTGTATGCTTCCCTGTCTAAAGCAAAGACACTGGAAGCCTTGATTAATTCATACATCAGGAAGCAGCTGGGACTTCCGTGATGCCTTAGCATGGTAGCTGCCAGTCTCAGCTCTATCTGAGGAATTCAAGTGTGCTAAGGTTCGGCTTGAATTTACACTGATAGAATTGTGTGATGAGTGTGTGAGGGAGGTAGCACCCATAGTGAGAACTGTAAAAGTGGGGGGCAAAGGATGTGGTGACAGATGCAAAGCCTGCCCTTTGTATCAGTAATATCATGGGGCAAGTACAACAGGGAAGAGGAGACCTTGGTCTCAGTTTGGCTCCCCCAAGAGGCACCAAGCAACTCCAACAGAAGGGAGGAAGTCGGTAGTTACTGAAGTATAAAAGCAGGAAGGAAGGAAGTATGAGGTGTGTCAAGACGGTGTCCCAGGCTAAACAGGGAGAATGGATGAGATGGGAGAATGTGGAAGAGTATAAGGTAGGCTGGCGAGACCTGTGGACAATGGGACAGAGGAGGATCAGCTTCCTAGTCATGTCCACATACTATGTTCTTCCATCACCGCAGAACTTGAATGTGGGTAGGGGAGAATCCTGCATCTCCTTTGTGTTCATCACCAGCTACCCTGAAGCACATTGTTGCAGGATGTGAGGTGGCTCGCCGACAGAGAACATCATTCCTCTGTCCAGGAGAGCAACCAGCAGGAAATACTGTTCAAACTAATATTTGCCTGGGACAATTGGATGCTGTTGGAGAGTAGAGAATGCTAGCAGATGTTGGCCAGTGTCTTATTTTGCCACCAGATTCCAAACCTGATTGCTACAAATAACTTTTGACCTGACATTGTCCTGTGGTTAGGTTCTGCATGCCTTGTTCTCCTGGTGGAGCTAATAGTGCCACGAGAGGATTCCATGGGTGAGGCATACGAGTTGAACATCCCTTCCCGAGGTGTTGTGGGCTAGTCGACAAAACACAGAAGACGCGAGGTGCCCACCTCATTACAGACAGTTAGCATGCTGAGGCGCTAGGGAGGCCGCATTTTGGCTGATCCCTGGAGCCGCATTACACTTCAGCCATCAACACCGGGCCAATATGAAATCCAGCTGGAGGAAAAGTGTTGAAAGCTCATAGCGTATAGAGAAGCTGCATCTTAGTTGGTCCCTACCACTAGTCTCATTTTATCATGAAGTAAATAACACATTGTTTGTGGGTTGAACTAACACCTGAATAAAGCACTTTCTAACAGCCAGGACCCTTACCTGTCTTCCGCGAATGCCTTTGGGTCCTCTGTCTCCAGAGGTACCGGAGTAACCTTCATCTCCCTGCAAATTACCAAATGTAGGCATCATGATTGAAGTTTACACTCACAATAATAAATGCATGTAATAACTAAACAAATAAAATAAATAAATACATAAATAAATAAATAAATAAATAAATAAAGTAAATAACATACCTGGGTGCCTGGGTAACCAGGGAATCCCAGGTCTCCCTGTAAACAACAAAAGCATGCTGTTGTCACATTCAACAATTGTTACTAAACACATTACTAACCAAACACCCCACTACATCCCCATAATGTTTTAGAACTTTGCAGCAACAAGATCTGCTGAATCATTTTAATGGTTGGTTCATCACTTTTAGACACAGTCAAACTGGGTGGAATAGATAAACAACAACCACTTTTGATATGATGCAGATTATTGGTGATGTATTTTTATTTTTACATGTTACATAAATAAGTTCCACTGGATAGGCAACAACTAATCATTACCAGGAACCAGTCCAGATCATTGCTGATTAAAACACTCTGGGAGAGTGGTGTTGGAAAAAAATGAAGTTTAAGTTACTCCTGGCCTACCTTCTCTCCTTTTTTTCCTTGTGAACCATATCCATCTCTACCATCAACTCCCTGCATCACAAACAAAAAACACAAACAAAAAGACAAAACATCTGTTTGTTTTTTTTGTTTTTTTTTTTGCTATGACTGGCTGGTGTTTTTATTATCAAAGAATTCTTAAGTCACTTTTCGGCAACTGCTGAACCATAAACTGGAAAGCAAAAAAAACTATAAATACTTGCAGTTAATAAAAAGCAGCGAACAAAGAAAACACATGGCTTGTCTGGGCAATTCCAGTAATTAATTCCAATAGATTCTCACTAATGTGAGCCATTTAGGAACATCAGCTTTTTTCGTGGTACTGCCTTCTCTAGTCTTTTTTGTTTTTGATACTCTCCGTTTAGAATTAGCTGAAGTCTACTGTCATTCTCTTTAATAGTTATTCAATTATTTCACATTCATAAATCTGGGTATACTGCTCGCCTGTGAGGCTGGCTTCATCACTGAGAACTACGTATTCAAGCTACTGTACTAGCATAACAAGGATGTACTGTAAGATGGTTGGGAGTATAGTATGTATGCATCATGCTTGAAGTAAAAATGTACATTAAGAAGCAAACACAAATCTGTGTTTAAAAAGTGTTCAGAGGGATTAGAATCTAACCGGTAATCCTCGAGGCCCCACAGATCCAAGCAGACCTTTCTCACCAGGGTCTCCAGGTTGACCCTGCAGAAAACAGGGAAATGAGATGATTGATAGGTTAGATTATGGATGCTCAGTGATTCTTAGTAATTGTGAAAACCACAACAGTAAACTTATTTCACAGGTACAGTGGGAAATGCATGTTAAGACTGCAGTGTTGCAAAATCAACCGTCACAATTTGCAGCACAACTGAAGTTGGTGCGATGTGCCATTTGTTTAACCAATCATTACCTTATTAGGTAACACTCTATATTAAGGCGCTGCTTATTAATGTTTTATAAATATATATATATTTATAACCATGCCGTAGCCATAGACAGAATTACGTTTAAACACCCCAAAGTACAATAGGTAGCTAACAACTGTCCCCTTCATGGTTTCATGGTTGTAAACAGCCTATAATGCTATATTAACATTCTATAACAAATTTATTAAGCACGTATTATATATTTATACAACATTTATAAAACATTAATAAGCAGCACCTTAATATAACGTTATTATATAATATTATATATTTTTTATGTTAAAGCTGCAAATACGCTCTGGCACATCCTGCAATATTTATAGTGTACATTGAGAACACCGATAAATTAATAATAAGTATATTATCCTATTATCCACACATATCACTTCACAATGTGAACTGATCTGGATAAAGGCCAAAAAATGTACAATCCAATAAAACTTTGGCTGTGTTAAAAAACAAAAGATAAAATTACAATCTTGAGTCCCTGTCTTCATTTTGTAGCTGCCTTGCTTGGTTGTTTTGTTTCCAGTACTTGAGGCCACAGCTGCCCCTGCTGTTATTTGATTTTCATAACTTCAGTTATATTTTTCATGTCCTGTAATGTCATTTTAATTCAAAGGCCATTACACGTAACACCCCACGGCAGTTAAACTAGGCACCCTCACAAGACGATAGCTTCTCAAGTACACTGTAGTAAAATCAGCCTTGAGTAAACATAATCATGATCATATGATGTGACTGATATATATGGAGTGTACTGTATAAGAAATCAACCAATCACTATTAGGATTTGTCAAAATTCCTGAACATCTTATCTTGTGAATACATCTCATACATATAATAATAAGAGACAACCTACACACTAATTAACTTAAACTCTTTCTTACAAGACTCTGACAAGGTTGAGGTGACAAGTACTTCACTGTCACTAATGTGACAGTGTTTATTTATGGAAAGTAAAAGAATAAAAATGACACTAAAGGGCTGTTCACACCAAAAGCAATTGTTTTCAATGAAGGCGGTCACGGGAAGCGGCACTCAAGCAGCACCGCAGAGCGGCGCACAGGAGGTTAAATATTTTCAACATTTGCCACGACGTGACATAAACTACCAGTAACCTATCAGGGGAAAGTAGGAGGCTCCTTTGCGAGGAAAAAAAAAACTACAATGGAGGAGAAGTTCTTGTTTCTGATTTCTGATTTTCCAGAGGTGTATAATACATTCCCCCCCCCCCCCCCCCCCCCCCCCCCCCCCCCCCCCCCCCCCCCCCCCCCCCCCCCCCCCCCCCCCCCCCCCCCCCCCCCCCAAAAAAAAAGTTTGATATGATGGGGTGGCAGTAGTTGCATTTTTTAATCATGTGTATACGATAATGCTCTATAATGCTGCCTTTAGCTCACACTTTTTTGCCTATACCCAGCAAACCAGAGAAAACACACAAAGAAAGAAATTAAATACAGGCAGTCCTTGCACTTATGACATAATTGGTTCCTGAAAGTCGCATTGTAAGTCGAAGCACATTTTCCCATAGGAACAATGTTATAAATCGGGGTTACGTTCCTGACTCTTCGGAGTTAATATAGTTTTACAAAAATGACCCATTATATTGTACTCATGCCAAAATTTATTTAAATCTTTCCACTCAGCCCGGTGATTACGCGTATATTACTCAGACACCTGCATGGCTTGTTTAAAAGTAGATTCGGGGCTTTCCAATGACGTACTCAGTGTGTGTATGCGGTACTCCTAGCAGGTAATACAATCATCTGAAGTTAGGCCCCTCATCATGTGACAGAGTTCACAGCTTAGGTTTCGTTTTGAGTCCAAGGCTACACGGAGCAGAGGTGACTTGCTCTTGATAATATCAGAAACCAGGTACAGACTTTTGATCTTAAACTAGAATAAATCCATTAGACCCCACTTCCCATCTGCATGGATATTCCAAAGCATTAGTGAATAACAAAGTGCATTGTAGGTGTACAACCAGTTTGGACAATTAACTTTCTAGACCACATTCTGCGGTTTTGAAATGGAACTTCTCCATGCGTTCGGTGCAAAACGCCAGCATAGCTAAGTTGTGTTGCAGTTTGACAAGCGTGGTCTGGAAACTCTCCACTTACTCTGTACAAAAAAATGAGTCAATGTCCACTTTACCTACCTTCTGTCCCTTTAGACCCTCATTTCCGATAGAGCCTTTAGAACCTTGGAGACCTGCTTCCCCCTAAAAAATACAAATTAAACAAAGCATTATATTTCATTGTGAACATTTGTTCTTACTGGCAAATAAACTGACTTAACTCTTACAAGTCTGACATTGCCAAATACAAACCTGCCATGATATGTCAAATCACATAAAAAATTAGAAGTGCAATAATTTATTATTCGATCATCGTAGACGTTTATCAACGATAATCGATGCATTGACGTTTTATTTTTCAAAATAAAAAACATTATTTTTTAAATTTTTTTATCAAAGATCCAATAACTAAAAACACTGTTGTGCATAACAGTTAAACTAAAAGCACAACTTACATTCAAATCTGGACCCTCGCAAGCCAATTTTATTAATTAAGTTGTTACGGTCATTATATGTGCACTGTCCCTTTAAAAAAACAAAAAAAACTACAGCACCTATAATGCACAGCAGATTTGCCGTGCTGAAGGAAAATAACATGGAACCGCTTAAGAAAGGAAAAAGCGCTTCTACTTTTCTTAAATTATTATTTTGTCGTCTCCTATCGCTTTCCACAGGGGAAGATGCTCAAAGACTGTGATATCAAGACGTGAAGGACCCGTCCAAATAACGTTAGATTACTTTATGCAGCTGAAGTAGCAGCTAGCTTCTGTAATGTTAACAGAGCGACTGCAAGAAACGTTACGGTTCAGGATACAGGCACTTTCTGTTGTAGCTTTCATTTTATTATTTTAAGAGCAAAACTGTATTCAGCTTAACCTACATCGGGAAAATGCTCTTTGTACAGTATTGTAGTTTTGGTAACTTGGATCTTTTATTAGGGAAAAGTGCTACTGTAGTAACAGTACCGGATACAGTTTAAAATTGTTACTGTTATATTTATTTTTTGTACAGTGTTTATGAATAAGACTACAGTTAGGCTACAGTGCAGTAGCTAGTAGGATGTTAAGTAGCAATTGTATGTAATTGCATAAAAAGAGTCATGTGATGCCAGATAATTTATGAATATTTAATGCTGCACTTTAAATAGATGTGTGATTACACTATGTAACACAACTTTTGTTCCTGGGTAGTAAGTGTTATTTCCTAATTGTTTATGCCTCAAAAGTATAGAAAATGGCTATTATTCCCCACAAACTTTGCTTTTGTGACCAGGACAGTGATATTTTGAAATTTACCTATTTCCAATGAGAAAACGGGCGAATTTGTGTCTTTTCGTTCACATAAAGTCAGAAAATATGAATCCAAATTAACATGTATTTATACTAAAGTAATACAAAAATGACTACAAAAGATTTAGAAGTGAGTAGTTTTTCGAGATTTACGATTATACTGTAAATCACTTTCACGAATCAGCCCCCAAATGTAGTTTCCCCTCATGTTCTCATTATACTGTCCTTGGTAGCAGTGTTCAAAGTCCAGTATATTCTGGTGGAAGACTTCGAGGGACATCCTACAGCCCATTGTGCCATAGTTCTTCACCAGAGTCTCAACTCAGTCCACATAGTTTTCGGCCTTGTGATTGCCCAGGAAGCCCCGAACCACTGCGACAAAGCTGTTCTAAGCCGCTTTCTCCTTACTAGTGAGCTTCTTGGGGAATTCAATGCACTCCAGGATCTTCTTTATCTGTGGTCCGACGAAGACACCGGCTTTGGCCTTTGCCTCAGACAGCTTAGGGAAGAAGTCTTGAAGGTACTTGAAGTCTGCCGACTCCTTATCTAGAGCTCTGACAAACTGTTTCATAAGGCCCAATTTGATGTGTAGTGGTGGCATCAGCACCTTCCAGGGGTCCACCAGTGGCTCCCACTTGATGTTGTTCCTCCCCACACAGAACTTGGTCCGCTGTGGCCAGTCCCGCCTGTGGTAGTGCGCCTTGGTGTCCCTGCTGTCCCAAAGGCAAAGATAGCAGGGAAACTTGGTAAAACCGCCTTGGAGACCCATCAGGAATGCCACCATTTTGAAGTCTCCTATGACCTCCCAGCCATACTCATCATACTTCAAGGCGTCCAGCAAGGTCTTGATGCTGTTGTAATCCTCTTTGAGGTGCACTGAATGAGCCAGGGGAACAGACGGGTACTTGTTACCATTATGGAGCAGCACGGCTTTGAGGCTCCTGGATGAGCTGTTAACGAAGAGGCGCCACTCATTCTGGTTACAGGCGATTCCGATTGCCTCGAACAGACTGGTCACATTGTGACAGAAGCAGAGCCCATCTTGACGGGTGAAGAAGCTGGAAAAAGGTTGGTGACGCTTCCTCTGATCTGAGACTTGCACACTTTCATCCAACAAGTTCCACTGCTTGAGCCTAGACGTCAAAAGCTCGGCATTGGACTTGGTGAGACCAAGATATCTAATCAAGTCGTTGAGGTCTTTTTGGTTGGGGGTAGTATGGGTTTCTCTCCTCAGCTCCAACTCTGAAATTGTCATCTGGATCTACAACGTCTTCCTCGCTCTCTGACTTGCTGCTCTCTTCTAAAGACGGCTGCTCTCTCTCCGGAGGAGTGGGTACGGGGAGCTCATGGCAGTGTGGCACCAGGGCGATGGATGAAGGAAGGTCCGGATACGTGATAGCAGGTGCATTCTTGCCAGTCCGACGTTTGGAAGGGTCCACCATGCAGAAGTAGCAGTTGCTTGAGTGGTCAGTGGGTTCCCGCCAAATTCTTGGGATAGCGAACTTCATGGCTCTCTTTTCCCCTCTGTACCATCCTACAAAAATACATTTATTTCACCCATGACTAATGTGTAAGAGATTCTCGCAACATTTTTCATATATGATATATTTTTTCAATAACATTGAAAATTGTAAAACATTTTAAAATTAAAAATTTTAACAAATTTTATAACATAAAATTCCGAGCAACAATTGTCCATCTTACCTTCCAGAGTTTTTTTGCAGTGCTCGCAGGTGAAATGAGGTGCCTAGGTTTGTCTTGATCCCCAACAGGCATGCCGAAATATGCCTTGTAGGCCTCACACATCTTAGCAGATGCTTCCACAGAGTACTTTTTTGCTCTTGTCTTGATAAATTGGCCGCAGACATAGCAAAATGCGTCTGCCGGATGCCTGCAGCCTATTGATGCCATCTCAGAAAAATGCAGATATGTATCCACTTAGGCAGCTGGAACTAAACTGAACTGGTGGGCTTAAGGCCCCTGTATTTATACTACTATTTATATTACTGGAAAGTTCTAGAAGTTACTCCAAGTTTACTCAGCACTGAATCTATCTGGAATGTTCTGGAAAATAGGTACATTTCAAAATATCACTGTCCTGGTCACAAAAGCAAAGTCTGTGAGGAATAATAGCCATTTCCTATACTTTTGAGGCATAAGCAATTAGGAAATAACACTTACTAACCAGAAACAAAAAAAAAAAAAAAATTGTTACACAGTGTTATTTCGTTGATTTTAGAAAGAATAAATAAATAAAAACATCAAGGTAAAATACCATAGCATTACTATGGAAATAGCACTAAATGTCCACACCATGGCGCAGTTTATATAATTTGTTTAATTCAAATTTTGCACATCTTAAACTATTTGTATGATCCCCAGAAATCTCAATTAAGCAGAGTTTACTGTACATGTATTCAGTGAAGTGGTTAGTTGTACAAGTCAAGATGCATTCTGCCTCACTACTGAAGAATAACCCACAAAAGAGTTTAATTGGTATAGTTTGAAGAGTACCTATTTCGGCATCATCTTCTTTAATTGTTGTGACCACGACCATGTAAGATGTGACAGCACGATATTGGTGCTCAAGCCTGTTGTGGCACCAAGACACAGGATATACAAATACATTTCAAAGCTGCTGGTGTTGCAGTGGTAGTAATATACCTTCCCAATTTAAATACAAAAATGTATAGAAAATAAAAAAGGTATGATTTGGGCCATATTTCGGTTTCTTGAGTGGGATATTTTTTTCTGCGTCCCCCCCCATCCCATGCTACCTCCGGAAACTGGCCCTCCATCACCAAAACTTTGGGAACCCCTGTTTTAGAGCGAGTCAGAATCTCATGGGACAGAAAAAATTGGCAAGCACGTCATTCTGAAATGCCTCGCTTAAACACTGCCCAACTTGCTGGAAATGTTGTGTGGTGATTTTTACATAGATTGCATATATTATATATTTTTTGTTGAGACTCTTATGTGGAATGCAATAAACGAGAACCAAAATCAGTGAGTATTTTTCCCCTTTGTTTTAATATACCATTTCCACGTTTGTTTAATTTTGAAGTGCTTAAAGTTAAATTTCAGTTTTCGTTTGCTTGTTCAGCTACAAAAAGGCACAAGTAAACCTCACGGTATTAGTTTATGAAAGCATGTCTATGGCCATTGTTTACTGTGAAGAAACAGCAATGGTTGTAAAAAGAATAAAAAATGTAAAAGAATAAATTAAATAAAATGCAGTTTCAACTATGTATTATTTATTTTGGGAACAAACAAAACAACATTTAACATGAACTTCTATTTGGAATTGTTTGTTTTGTAGTTAATTCACTTGGGTAAATTAAGGCCTACACAACTTATTCTTTTTTCTGGGATATTTGTTTCTTTAACATACAGTGCAACGTCTTGCTGTAAAATAAAGGCACACACACAGGGGTCACACCCCTGCTGCTATGCTGTCTCTGTGATTTATGTATATTAACTTATTACAACAGTCACAAAAAATAACATTTGTGTATTAGTGTTAGGAAACACTTGCAGTAAAAAAAAAAAAAAAGTACAGTATTTTGAAGTTGTCAAACTACGTGAATTCCTACTTACAGTGTAAAGTAGTATGTGTAAAGATAAGTGTATGCCATGCTCCACTGACTAGCTTTCATATATATATATATATATATATATATATATATATATATATATATATATATATATATATACACACACACACACACACACACACACACACACACACACAGAGCTTAAAAATGCTGTCAAATCATGGCCATATAAAATGTAATAAAAGCTAAATGAGATTAACAAAAACCACAAAATGTAATGCAAAAAAAATCATTAAACATAAAACTGCTCACAGATTTTATTGCTGCATTAAGTCTGTGATGGGGAGGGTTATCTTTAAAAAAAACAACATTTCTGCTTTATCACATAAAATCCTGTTCTTCTCCTCATCCACAACATGTGAAGCAGCAATAAATAAATGTTCACTGTCAACACTGCTACATGGGGCTGAAAGAAACTTCTTGCAGCTTCAGGTACATCTGGAAACCAGCAGTGTGTGTGTTGCATACGACCGCAAGGAAAAGTCCAGTCTCAAAATTTTTGTGTCACGGTATGTGCGCCAAATGAAACGTTGTACTTTATGAGGTGAGAAGATAAAGCACACAATATCTGTGCACATAATTGCCTAAAACAGCACAAACTGACAATAGCCTATTCTGCAATTTTTCTGATAGGCTACGGATTATTGGTACACCACTATATGAAAGTTATTTTGGCAGGATCGACTGTTTACCTAGGCAGATGTTTTAGTCCACTATTCTTCTATTTCTCTGAACTGTTTTGTTTATTGTGAGAGGGTGGTGGCAACGGTAATCAGGATCACAGGGTTATCAACACAGGTAGACAGTCACAGGTCCAGGGCACATGCGAGTACTGAAAAATAATATTCCATAACCAAAAGTGAAAGTAAAAGAGAAAATAAAACACAGTAATAAAACTACAAACAAAAGATGATGCTTATGCAGCGCCCCCCCACTGCCGCTAAACCGGTCATCTCTGGTCTCCAACCGACGCTCTGGTATTCACTCTACACTGGGGTGGCCAAGGTTAGTAAAGCTGATTAATTGTTTTCGCTCAGCATTTAATTATTGAACAGACAGAAAATAAAAGGTTGAAAGACAAACAAAACACAGGACACGGCACTTTAGCCAAACCAAAGAGACAAACAAAACGGACTACACAGACAAACACAGTGAGCTGAAATTATTATATCTATTACTATTACCTCCGTCTCCAATCCCATTCTCCACTCACCAAACATACAACCTCGAGTGAGTGAAAACATGCTGCTTTTATGCCAAGACGCGATTGCTAATCAATCACTCAATTGGAGTCTCGGTACAACTGCACGTGAATTAATAAAGTGCAATTCCCCGTGCTCACATATTACATTTTACCTGCCCGTGAAGTGCTGTGCAGTCCTCGTGTAAATACAAATAAACATTTTAAACACTCGTGCACATACCCCATATTACATCCTGTGTACCGATGACTACACACCAACATTAACACACTACACGTAACATACAACACCAAAATACACACAGGGGCAGGGCAACATTGCCACATATACCCCCCTTGTGCGTAGCACACATGGCCTCAATGGCCACCTTCCCCCTTAAAATCCCAAAGGTCTTGCTCAAAGTCCCAGGCCAAGAACGGAGACTTTAAGGGGTTCATGGGCGGCAATGTTGCCAGCAGCCAGGCTGCTACTGTCCATGCTATCAGCAGACGTGCTGACAGTGGGGCGAGTCTCTCCTCCCGCTGTACCACTGGCAGCGGAAATGCTGCCAATGGCGAGGCTGTCAGCGGACATGCTGACATCTCCCAGACTGACTCCTTCAGCCGGGGCAATTCCAGCAGCGGAAAGGTGGTCTCCTGACCTTTCCTCCCTTCTCAGCCGGCAGCTCCCTCCTGTGGGACTAGAGCTACAAGAGCTACAATTGCTGCGGGGGGAGGTGGTCTCCTGACCTCTCCCCCTTCTTCATAGCCGGCAGCTCCCTCTGGTGGGGCTCCGGCCAGACTGACCCCTGCAGCCAAGCAGAGCTGACGCCGACCCCTGGCGAAGCAGTTCCAGCGACCCCAGACGAAGACAGCAGCGGACCCTTGGGTGGCAAACTCAGGAGGGGAGCCCCTGGCCATAGAGGCGGCAGCGGGAGCTCCACTTCTCCCTTGTACCCTGCAACCAGTGGCTCCACAGTCAATGCGGAGCAGCAGGCCACCCCAGGCGATGCGGAGCGGCAGACCACCCCAGGCGATGCGTAGCGGCAGGCATCCTTGGGCGAAGCGAGGCAGGCATCCTTGGGAGAAGATGTGCGGGGAGTCAGGACAAGCTGGGGTACATGGTTTTGGCACTCTTCTCGGCCACTGCGGCCAGGCAGTTCTTCCCAGTGCTTCCCTCAGCAGCCTATGCACAGACTGCTGAGGACCGCCAGCATCTAGTCCTGGTCCTTCTGGTGAAGGAAGAGGCAGCTCCTGTTCCTCTCCCCCTGATGGTGATGGAGACAGAGGCAGCTCCAGCTCCTCTCCTTGTGATGGTGGAGGAAGTGATACCAGCAGGCATTCATCCTCTGCTGGTGGAAAGGGAACCAGGAGGCATTCAAACTCTGCTGGTGGAGGTGGCAGAGGCAGAGGCAGCTCCTGCTGCTCTGCTCCTGGGAGCAGCGTGTAGTCTCCTGGAGACGGAGGCTCTCCCTCACTTGCAAGGGACTGGTGCAGCTCTCCCTCACTTGCAGGGGACTGGTGCAGATCTTCCTCACTTGCAGGGGACAGCAGCATTGGCTCTTCTCCCTCTGGTGCTGGAGACAGCGTTGGGGCTTCTCCTGATGAGACCAGAGATGGCGGGACCCCTCCCATATCGGCAGCCAGGTAGTTAAACACCATGGCTGCGATGTCTCGGAGGGACACTGGGTGGTGTTGCTGTTCTCAAGTTTCCCAACTGTCCCCATCTCGGGTCCACAGCAGGTTAATGACCTTCGGGAGGTCTCTTTCCAAGCCACTGTCAGGGTCCATCAGCCAGTCCCAGATCTCCCTCGATGGTGGCCCTCGAGCAAGCAGGGCTTCTCCCACCAACGCTATAGACGGAACCACCAGGCACTCTCCCTCTGCTGGTGGAGACTTGGGCTGTGGACACTCCGACTCCCCCTTTGCGGGCTGTGGACACATTAACTCCACCCTCTTGGGCTGTGGACATTCAGCCTCCTTCCACACAGGCTGTGGAGGTTAAATCAGCAGGCATTCTTCCTCTGCTGGCACAGGTGGAAACAGCAGGAATTCTTCGTCTACTGGTGGAGGTAGAAACAGCAGTCCCTCGGGTTTTGGATTCTCGCGCCCCCCCCCCCGTCTGGGCACTGGACGCTCACAGTCCCCCTGTCTGGGTGCTGGACGCTCATGGTCCCCCCGTCTGGGCGCTGGACGCACAAGCTCCTCCCACTCAGGCAATACTTCCACCTCTGCATATTGCATGGGGCAGATGGCCAACGTGTGTCCATATGCCCCACAGCCGGGGCACAACTCCGCCGCGAGGTTCGTTAAATAACCTCCCAACCGTCATCCCTGACCTCCTCCTGCGGTTGCTGCTCCTCACCTTCCTCTCCTGGGCCGGTTCCTCCTCCTCCTCTTTGAAGGGGCAGACAGCCACCAAGTGCCCCTCCAGACCACTCAGGAGCTCCTCCAGCTCAGTGCAGCCATCTCTCCAGCCTTCCATTTCTTTTTTTCAAAAAACACACTGCGGTTCCCGCTCTGGCCTCCATCTAGGCGATGCTGGTAATCCCACGATGACACCACGTGTGAGACGGCTGTAGTGAGTGATGTCAAACCAGAACCAGGAACCAACAAACAATAAACAGAGAGGTGAAGTTTAGTGAAGCTGAGCGATTGTTTTCGCTCAGCATTTAATTATTGAACAGACAGAAAATAAAAGGTTGAAAGACAAACAAGACACAGGACACGGCACTTTAGCCAAAATAAAGAGACAAACAAAATGGACTACACAGACAAACACGATGAGCTGAAATTATTATATCTACTACTATTACCTCCGTCTCCAATCCCGTTCTCCACTCTTCGAACACACAACCCTGAGTGAGTGAAAACATGCTGCTTTTATGCAGCTGTACCGAGACGCGATTGCTAATCAATCATTCAATTGAAGTCTCGGTACAACTGCATGTGAATTAATAATGTGCAATTCTCTGTGCTCGCATATTATTACGTTTTACCTGCATGTGAAGTGCTGTGCAATCCTCGTGCCTAAATACAAATATACATTTTAAACAATTGTGCGGATACCCCATATTACATCCCTTCTACCAATGACTATACACCAACATTAACACACTACACATAACATACAACACTGAAATACACACAGGGGCGGGGCAACACTGCCACACCCAATCATAAACAGAAATTTTAAATGCGCGTTTTGGCAGACAGCAACCATATAATTGGTCAATTGTGAGTGGCAGTTCATGTGTATACTAATTGAAAGCGGTACTGATTGAAGTGTATTGAGTCCACCAAAAAAAAACATATTTTCAGCACTTTTTTTTTATACCTGTAAAGTAGTGGCTGTCACTGCCTGTCAGAAATCTGGGGGGGGGGGGGGGGGGGGGGGACATGAACATGCGTGCCTCCCCTATGCGTCGCCATTGCCTCCCAGGCTGCATAGCTCCAGCTGGAGCTTATTTTCTTTCTCAGTTTTGCTATTTAGTACCATACGATGAGTTTTATATTTTTTATGGAATTGTTATATTACTGTTTTTTGGTACCAGTACCGAACCGATACTGACATGATGCTATAAAGTGACTGAACCGGTACCAGACCGACACGGCGCGGTTCCTGTACCAACCAGTACTGAAAAAAGCTGAACTTTTATTCTTTTACATATTTTACAAACAGTTCACACACCATGTTCGCTTTTCTGTAGTAGGTACATGAACTGAAGAACAGCACCATGTAAGTAGAAGGCATTTTTTTTTTTAGTATTGAGGTATTATTTGAAAATTGGAAATACCGATGCACATGATGTGAAACAATTAAAATATCACATCAATACGATTATAGAATATATTACACATTATTACTTTATTATTACAATTGTGCTGGAGACACTATTCTGCTAGGCAACACCAATTGGCACAACACCGGGTGTAAAGATGGAGGTAGAATAAAGGTTCTGTTTCTGGCCCAGGACTTTGTGCTGGACTATTGGGCTTTTAAGGGGGGAGGTGGCCGTTGAGGCCATGTGTGCTTTGCACAAGGGGGGGGGGGGGGGGGGGGGGGGGGGGGGGGGGGGATATGCTGCAGTTACGTAACGCAAAATACACTTATCTGTTGTATGTAGTGTGTTATTGGTGTACGTATAAGTGCACAGGATATAAATGGGTCTGTGTAGCACGAGTGATTTAACATATATAGTTGTATTTAGACACGAGGATGGCACAATCACTTCACATGCAGATAAAATGTAACAGTATGTGAGCATGGGGATTGCACAAATTAGTTCACATGCTGGGATTCAATTGAATGATTAATCTGTAATTGAATCCCAGCACAGCTGTATAAATAGCCAGACTCTGGGTTGTGTGGAGAACAGGTGTGGAGTTAGGAGGTAAAAATAGATAAAGAAAAAATAACAATTGCTATACTTGTTTGTGTAGTGTTCGTCCATCGTTTGTTTGTTCGTTTGGTCATTGTGCCCTTTATTTTGAGTGTTTTGTCTGTTCAAACTTTTGTTTTCTGTTTAATAAACCGACGCATTCAAGAGCATTCACATTTCACACTCAGTGCTCTCTGTTCTTCCAGGTCTGACGTTACCGCTCAAGCCACCCTGTGACAGTTCACTGTGAAATAAAAGCAAAATCCTACAAGTTATATTCTACTTTTGTTTGTGTGTGTTTGTGCGATGGGAAGGGGGCAAGTACATTTTTAAGAAGGACAAGTATATTGTTCTAGCATTTTGTTCTAGATATTTTCAAAGATTCCACATCCCTGTTAACAGTGTATTAATAGTGTATTCTTGTTGAAATATCAATATTCCATAATTTAATTAATTCAGTAAGTAATATAGTTAAAATAATAGAACAGTAATATTTATGAAATATAACATTATGTGTACGTGTGCGCGGCCAAGTTTGACATACAAGAAGATGGGCTCTGTCCAAAAAAAAACAATTGCCTTATAAATGAGTTGAGGGCAGTGGTGTAACAAGCAGGCTCATTAGTGAAAATGTAACTAACTTGGTTTCTGTTTAAGGAAGTTTTTGTGTATGACAAAATTAAAAAATAATGATGATGTTTATTATTAGTACTAGTAGCAGAGAGATACCCATTGGCTGCCCTCTTTCAATAATATAGGCAACACATGGGCACCTATTTGCAATTGTATGGTATAGAGACTTACCTGAGGACCAGGTAGCCCTGGAGATCCTGTAGGTCCTACAGGACCAATGGGTCCTCTGGCTCCCTGTCATTTTGAGAAACAATAATAAAGGTGACAGTTGATCATTAAAAAGAGATTGTACCTCACAGTAGCTCCTACATGCATTGGGTATATCACAATAATTGTGCAAAAAATCCAGCATCCATCCACTGGTATACAATGGCATAACAAGCCTTAGTCAGCCACATATTCTTATCAAGAAACTAAGTTAAGCAGACAAACATTTCAACCAATTCTTTCATTAGTTCCATCAGCGAATTCAATATTTCTGGCATGAGCCTCAATGTTCCGAGCTTTTGAGTTTCTCTGCAAAATTCCCTTAAATAAAAGCACATTTTTAAACACTTGTGTTATTATTTAAGATAGATCTGGTTAAGCATTACTGATTTATCTTCATCCTGGAAAGAAAGGATATAAATATGTAATGTCCAGATCATGTAATCCATTTAGCTCCAAAACTGCCTGTCAGCTCTTACGGTCATCAAATGCATTATAATGCGTATTCCGTTAACACTTTTGCTCTCCAGGATCTAACCCTTGAGATGTATCATCTAATTTAGTGATGTAACCTTTCCCTTTCAAAATAAGCAGGAAACCCAGGTAAATGGTAAAACCTTTACCTATTTTTTTTTTTAATAGTGGATAACAAATTTGAAGCTTTTTTATTGTGACTTACCCTTTCGAACTATTTGCATTTACTTTTTGAACAATCACAATATGTTCACATAATGTTAATCAAACCAAGCCAAACCAAGCATTTATATATTTAAATAAATCCTAATTTTCAACCCATGAGCCTTTATATTTATAAATGTGAGTACAGCAAGTCCTTTCCTTGTTTTTTGTACCAAAAACAAAGTATCAGCCAATTATTTAGAACCATTTCTGCAATTCACTGAAGTGTTTAAATCACCAGTCACACTTTGGAACACACATGTCCACAGTTTAAAAATCCTCTTTCTTTTTTTCCCATTAATGGTGAATAACTTCAGGAGGTTGTTCAATTTGGTTAAGGCAGAGTTAGCATGAACACTTATATTGTTGCTATACAGTATAGCACAACTTGTCATTAAAAAACAAGCAAGTGCTGAACCATACCTGTGGTCCACTGGTCCCAGCATCTCCAACAGATCCTGGTGCACCTGGATCTCCACTTTCACCCTGCAGAAAGAGATCACCTTGAATTAATTTGTAACCGCAATAATAATAATAATAATAATAATAATAATAATAATAATAATAATAATAATAATAATAATAATAATGTGGGCTTATTGTCTTAATAATTCAGTATGTCCCTTGGGTTTTTTCTACACTTATCTATCAATCAGGATATCCACTACCATCTGTCATTATAAAAATATGCCTATATAACATTGGGAATTATATAACATAAGAGTTCAACTGGAAGAGTACAATTATAATCTGGCAAACAGTGGTTCTGGAGACAGTAAAACAAGGGACGAGGACTGGGCAGTGGTTTCAAACTGGAGTCTGCAATGGCTGCAAAACGACATATATTTTAACATACAACAAATGTTCTTTCACTTTTGTGGTGAAAGATGTCCTCACAGTATACCTTGGGATTGTATATATGAAGCTGCAGCACAGTGCGATTAGTTGTTTTCCTCATTTTTCAGATGGGGGTCTGTGACGGGGAACTGTCCCGTCTATGTGAATGTGTTTGGAACTGGCAGGGAGAATGCCAGGAAAACATGTGAGAATGTGGCTGGAGCTCTAATTGAATAATTTATAATTATCGATTAATTGGGCTCCAGCCACAGGGGATAAAAGCCAGGTGAGAAGCCCTGGCTGAGGAGGTGTTTTCTATTTGGGAGTTTGCTTTGTGTTGGAGAGTTTTTTTTTTGTGTGTTTAGAAGAAGGGAGTGTCTTGTTTTAAAAGTCTTGGATCCTGACCATTTACTTTTGTAAGTTCACTTATTATTTTTGTTTGAACCTCTTTCTGTTGGCTCTTGTGCCTGTTTATTTGATTATTTTACTTAATAAAGAACTTTATTTTTAACTTTACATTGTCTCTGAGCCTCAGTCCTCTGTCATCCTGCCACACTTGGTGGTAGAAACGGGATAGCGCCACCTAGAGGCTCAGAGCAGTATTTATTTTTTTGGAATTTTTGGAATTCTTGAATTTTGGAGGGGTTTTTTTTGCAATTGTTGAGCAGAGAGCAGAATGGGCAAAAGGCAGAGGCAGCGGAGGCAGCAGCAGCAGCAGCAGCCGCCATCACCAACCCAAGCCATGTGGGAGGACCCAGCAAGCTTTTTCCCGTGGTTCACCTGGTGCGGGAAGGAAGACCACCGGTGGAAGTCCTGTCTGGATGGGCCACTAGCTGACTGGTGTGGGCGCTGTGAGTTGGATGGCCACAGCTGGGCAGAATGCCCCTACAACCCGGACCGGGAGCAGCTACCCGTTGCTCCCACCGCCACCAGCAGAGGAGGAGTACCTGCTGGTCCCACCGCAATCGTCGTGGGAGGACTGCCCGTTGCTCCCACCGCCACCAGCAGGGGAGGAGTGCCTGCTGGTGTCACCTCCACCAGCAGGGGAAGAGCGCCTGCTGGTGCCACCTCCACCAGCAGGGGAAGAGTACCTGCTGGTGCTACCAACCCTGTCCTCGGCAGCCACCCCACCAATAACGCCTTCACCACCATCATTGGAGATCTAGGAGTGGTTGGTGCACCCCGGAGCAGACCTCGTCCACGACCATCCCATCACCATCAACACACTGTGGCATCGAGATGGGGGAGAGGTGGGAGGAGTGGGAGAGAGAGCATCACCCGGGGTCCCTCCAGGAAATATTCATCATGGTCCTGGCATACCTGGCAATAGACATGGGGGAGATCCCCCACCTTGAAAAAATGGGGGTGGAGCCACTGCTGTCGCCCATAGAGGGGGAGCCGCCGCTCCCAGAGCCCAGAGAGGAGGAGCCGCCGCTCCCAGAGCCCGGGAGGGAGGAGCCGCCGCTCCCAGAGCCTGGGAGGGAGGAGCAGCCGCTCCCAGAGCCTGGGAGGGAGGAGCCCGAACGTCCACAGCCCGAGAGGGAGGAGCCCAAACGTCCACAGCCCGAGAGGGAGGAGCCCAAGAGGGAGGAGCTGGTGTGTCCACGGCCCGAGCGGGAGGAGTTGGTGCATCCACAGCCCAAGCGGGAGGAGTTGGTGTGTCCATGGCCCGAGCGGGAGGAGTTGGTGCGTCCATGACCCAAAAGGGGGAAGCCCACAGTCCCAGAGCTGAAGGGACCCGCAGGGAAAGAATATAGGCTGTTCCCACCACCACCAGCAGAGGAGGATTACCTGCTGGTCTCGCCTCCACCCTCGGGGAAGGACTACCCGTTGCTCCCACCGCCACCAGCAGAGGAGGAGTACCTGCTGGTCCCGCCGTAATCGTCGTGGGAGGACTGCCCGTCGCTCCCACCTCCACCAGCAGGGGAAGAGTGCCTGCTGGTGCCACCTCCACCAGCAGGGGAAGAGTGCCTGCTGGTGCTTCCACCGCCAGGAGAGGGAGAACAGCGGGCGCTGCCTCTCTCTCCACTGCCAGTAGAGGGAGAACAGCCGGAGCTGTCTCTTCCTCCACCTTCAGCAGAGGGGGAACAGCTGGGCCGCCGTTCCCGCCTCCGCCACCAGAGGGAGCCGGGCCGCCGTTCCCGCCTCCGTCAACAGAGGGAGCCGGGCCGCCGTTCCCGCCTCCGTCAACAGAGGAAGCCGGGCTGCCGTTCCCGCCTCCGTCAACAGAGGGAGCCCGGTCACAAGGGTTCAGTCCCGCTGGGAGGACGCCAGATGGAGGACAAGATATTCCACCTTGGCCGCCCCCACAGACCACGGACGTCTCCCCATCCCAGGACCGGACAAACAACTTTGGGACTTGAGGGGGGAGGTGGCCGTTGGGGCCATGTGTGCTTGGCACAAGGGGGCGGATATGTGAAGGGGAACAGCTCTGTCTATATGAATGTGTTTGGAACTGGCAGGGAGGGGGTTAAATTCCTCCCTGCCAGGAAAACATGTGAGAATGTGGCTGGAGCCCTAATTGAATAATTAGTAATTATTGATTCATTGGGCTCCAGCCACAGGAGATAAAAGCCAGGGGAGAGGCCCTAGCTGAGGAGGTGTTTTCTGTTTGGGAGTTGGCTTTGTGTTGGAGAGTTTTTTTTGTGTGTTTAGAAGAAAGGAGTGTCTTGTTTTAAAAGACTTGGGTCCTGACCATTTACTTTTGCAAGTTCACTTATTATTTTTGTTTGAACCTCTTTCTGTTGGCCCTTGTGCCTGTTTATTTGATTATTTTAACTTTACATTGTCTCTGAGCCTCAGCCCTCTGTCATCCTGTCACAGGGTCTCCATTTATTGTTTCTAAAGTGAGCCCCAAACAAAAACATAGGGAGTGTTCATCTGGACCTGATGATGTCCAAAACAGGGAGTTATAGCGCAAACTCTATATCATTTAAACAGGGAGAAAGCACAAACTCTGTATATCATTGTCACAAAGACAACCGGAGTGGGTGGCGTCAGACCAGAGCCAGAAAATAAACAACAAGAGGGGTGGAGTTTGGTAGAGCTGAGTGAATGGTCTTACTCAGCATTTAATAAGTGAACAGACAGTCAGGAAATAAAAAGGGTGCAACAAACAAAAACACAGGACACGGCACTTTCGCCAAAATAAATAGACAAACAAAACGGACTACACAGACAAACACGGTGAGCTTCTATTTTTCTTACAATTATCACAATTACCTCAGTCTCCAATCCCGTTCTCCACTCACCGAACACAAAACCCTGAGTATGTGAAAACATGCTGCTTTTATGCAGTTGTACCGAGACTCGGCTGCTAATCAACCATTCAATTGGAGTCGCAGTACAACTGCACGTGAATTAATAAAGTGCAATTCCCAGTGCTCACATATTATTATTTTTTACTTGCACGTGAAGTGCTGTGCAATCCTTGTGCCTAAATACAAATATACATTTTAAACACTTGTGTTACACAGACCCGTTTATATCCCGTGTACCAATGACTATACACCAACATTAACACACAACACAAAATACACACAGGGGCGGGCACTTTGCCACAGTCATTTAAAACAGGAAGAAACACCTTGAAACTAAAGTCCTAAACAATGGAGTCTTTAAAGTTGTGTGCATAAGCATAGTTTGTTACATATGTAATCTTTTGGTTTCCTGTAGCACTATGCACAGACCCACAGATATAGTTACACAGAGATGTTTAGCTACTGGTTGCCAGGTCCTCCATTCCTGTTGTAATTTCTGATATACAACATCACCCACATAATTACTGTACACTGAATTACCTTTGAACCAGGAGGCCCTCTACGACCTTGTGGACCCTTAAACAAAACAGAAACACATTAGTACTGTCTTTCATGTTCAATGTTTTTCATTTGTAAAAAATAGTCTCAACTGTTAAATACAGCTGGATCCAATATACATATTCGTTGCCCAGATGCAATAATGATGAATAAAAGAAAATTAATAAATGCTAAATTCACAGTGAAACACCCTTCACTTTTATATTTGTAATGTTCATAACATTTTTAAGGTTTGTCTTGGAGCATATACAAATATAAAAAACCCTTGTGGTAACTTTGATTGTCCAAACTGGCTCAGGCCAATAAAATGCTGTACACTTGATCTTAAATATTTTTTTTAAATTGTTATCCTTGTCATATTTCTTGCTTTTACTGTATTTGGCTATTCATCCTGTTTACTGTCATGTCTGACTCTGCACTGAATTATATACTGTGCCTTCCAAGTTAAAGAAACAGTGCTTGGGTTAACTAATTTGTTCTTGTAATGTGTTTTTTTTTTTAACCTTGTGACTTACTGAGCACTTGTAAAAAATGATGTGCTAGCAAAGAAGTATACTCAAACTTATTATTAAGAGTCAAAACCCCAAAACAGATATTTAATGCTTTTGTCTATTAATATTGTGGGTTATTGTACTTACTGTGCTGTGGTAAATTTTACTTTCTAACTTCACTGCATCTTTGCATTGCTTGTTTTTTGTGATGAGTTTTAGAAAGTTATGAACGATGTAGCAATGGTAACACACAGAGGAGGTTCAGCACAATAACTGGCACAACAAGTGGCACACAAAGCATTGCATTGCGGTTTTGGACAGCCCAGAAAAAAGCAACTAGATAAATGGTTTTAAGGGTATGAGTTATAAGGTTGAGAGAATTGAACTGAGTAACCCCAGTTACTATTTTAAAATGAACACAGGAACCAGGTACACATTTGGAAGTTCAGTGGATTCATGGCAGAGTGTAGAGGCACTTTTACACGCTGAGATGGAATTGGTTTTCAAGCCATGATGTTGCTGGGCTAAATGGGCCGAATCCTTTGATAGTGTTCTTGTGTTCTTATCTTCTTACCCATCTTGATCTCCAGTAATGTCTCAAGCCTGCCCTGTATAGTCTTAAGAATGGACTGCTTACTGAAACCATACACAGTGCAGTGGAGATAAATGCAAATGAGGAACTGTGGCAGAGTGGTTGCAGTGCGCAAGTCTGGTGACGTCACGGACCAGGAAGAAGTGTAAAATCAAAAGGGGCTAAACTGCCGTAGCAGTACTTTTATCAAATAATAACAAATAAAAGGTTTACACAAAAACACAAAACAAAAAGGCACGTTGCCAAACAAAACAAAAACAAACTATATTTTAATAAACGAGTACCTTTGTATTTATTTGGTCGAGGTAGCATTCGCTCTTTTATCTTTACTTCTCTGTTTTTTTCCTCCCTATTGTTCTCGGAGTGGTTCCTTTATATTCTGTGGCTGGAGCCTTAATTACCCATTAATCAAATAATTACCTTATTACAGCTCTAGCCACATTCCCACAAGATTTATATAGATGGGGACTTTAACCCCATCCACATCGGCTACATATTATAAGACCGGCTTTTCGCCCGTCTCAGATAATAAATAATAAATACATAATAATGTATAAATACATAATAATAATAATAATAATAATAATAATAATAAAATACAAATAAAATACATATATAAATAAATAATATCCAGAAGGAAGGGCACCCCGTCACAGGAACTAACTAAAGTCTGAATTCGTTCCAAACTCTTCAACCTTTTGAAATACAAGATACAGCAATACGGCATGTATATAGATATATTTATTATACTGAATAATACATGTGTAATAAAGTCATACTTACTATTTTTCCTGGATTGCCACCATCGCCAGGCATTCCATCTGCTCCTGCATCCCCCTAAAGCACCAGGTTAAGAAATAATTAAGATGTTTAATGCAATTCATTACTGTAGAGACATCAAAGACAAATAGCTTGGCAATATTGTTACTATGATGGAAAACACTGAACCAATGCCATTTGAGCCTGGCACGGGTGCAAATGAATAGATTTAAGCAGGAGAATGGAAAATGAAATGTAGTTAACGTTTTTTGGCCGGGAGTCTCCTCTTACCAGCGGGAACCTTCCTCTCAGAGGACATTTTCCTTGTAGCTACTCCAATAGGTTTGATGTGGAATTGAGGGAAATTAGTAATGATGAATGTCATTTAGATGAAAGACGGCAGATGGAACATGACTGTGCATTGCCACAGACACTACACATATGTAAAAATCGGCACCCTTTGAAAATGCAGAATGAAGAATTGAAATGATTGCACAGCTGTCTGCCACCTGAACATTTGATGGGTCTTCCATGAGAATCTTTGCGTGTTGAAAAAGAAGGTGGGGCTGAAGAATGAATAGGAGAGACTGCAGACGCACGATTGTTGTCAAGAACAGGGAAATAATAATTTGAAGCTGATGAGGAGGCTGCTTTTGGACACAGAGAGGTAGAATGGGCGGTGGAAGCACAAACTCCAAAAGCATTAGCACAGAGAACACTGAAGAATCTATTAAATAGGTCATGACCGAGTTGAGACCAATCAATCAGTGTACCGTCCAAAAAGCTGCATAAGCTGAAAAAGCTTTATGATACTCATAAAAAATAGTACCGTCATATCTAACAGAGAGGTCAACAATGTTAAATAAACAAGAGTCCAGTTCTTGTCATCGTGAGCATAAATTTCAGAAAGATCACGAAATACAGACAATGCAAGCACAAATTGTCCAAGAGTTTTTTAGACAGCTGAGGAGCCTAACATTTTAGAGTAACAGATAGATCTCCACAATCCCCTACCCTGTGATCCAGAAATTCTGAGATTGCAATAAGAATAGAAACCAAATTAATGTCTTCACCTTCAATAATATTGTTTCTTAGTTGAGGCGAGAGAGTGGCGATGAACAACTGAAGCAGAGGAGGATCCTGAACTACAGTGAAGATTGGCAACTCGAGAGTAGGTGAGGGCGTGACTGAAGCAGCGGGAGAAACTAGCACTGCTGCTGTTGCCACTAATGAGGAATTAATGGCTGCCGGTTCCAAGAGAGTGATACTTTTATCTAGTGCTCAGATACTGTAGAATTGAGGTGGAAAGAGGGTGAATGAGTTGCTTGATATTGTTAAAAATCTGATAAAGCAAATCGAAGGACCAGATGAAATTGAAAACTGAGGGGTTGTAGTCGCTGGATCAGAGGCGAGTGAAGCTGTGACTTTTGAGGGGGGAAACAGGCTTGGCCGATATGGAATTGCAATATGAAACAAAGCAACCCTATCGCTCCCTGCTTCAATGGGTAATCCTTTTTTAAAAAGAGCTTTGTCAATTGGCTAATCCTTGTAAAAAAATTGTACTGGAGATAGATTTAGAGCAGCGAAGAGGAATGGCAGCGGGCACAGCTGGACAAGCAAAGGTTGAAGCAACAGGATTGGTGGAGGCTCGATGGAAGTCTCTGGCAGCATTGTCAGATGGAGCAGAAGCAGGACGGGAGGATTTATTTGAAAGTTTTTTCAATGGATTATTTGTTGAAAGAAGACCGCCAGAAGGAGAGAAAAAATCTTCATCCGAGTCTGATGAAAACAAAAGCTACCTTGAGTTTTAAAACAGACTGAAAATAAAGTTTTTTGTTTAAAGATTGTGTATGCAAGTCTGCGTGGTAACCGCAAACTGAAAAGTAAGACAAGAATTAGGAAGCTGGCTACAGTTTAAATAGTGTGACTGACAGGTAATTTAGTGCGATGCCAGCTCCAGCCTACAGAAATACATGAAGGTTCTACATATTTAGTTAATTACCATACATTAATAATGTGCACCAGCCAAGTGCAAGCGACTATATTAAAATATAGTTACATTAAAATGGTGCTGACTTATCAAATATATCCATGCAGATAAAAAACAGAATGTTATGACAATTCATAGGGATAAGAAGGGTTTTCATATGATGTAATCAGTGTGGAACAACTGATGACATTCAATTCAAGAATTCATTTAAAAAAAAAAAATAATTACATACACATTCCTGCCATTTACATCGTATCAGTATAACTATATTTTCTTGTTCACATTTAGGGACCTATTTACTATAACAGTTCCTAAGCCTGTTTTTTTATTAACCACATGCAGTAAACATTGTAATAGTCTGATAGTGCTCTAGAATAGTTTAATGCACGCAAAATATTATTTAATCAATCAAAACTCCAAAAAATAATTCAGGTGTTAAAAAGGGGCATAGATATAATAATAATAACAACAACAACAATAATAATAAATTAAATATAGCGCCATTCACATCGAAGTGTCCCAAGGCGCTGCACAATCAATATGTCCAAGATACAAATTAATTTATTATACACAAACACGATAAAAGCAGAATTTTCCAAATACATTGATAAACACGGAAAGCATAAAAACAAGATATAACAGTTCATATTTCAAAACCTAGGAAGCCTAAGAAGAGAAAACAACCAAAAAGAGTTTTGAGGTAAGTTTAAAACTGAGAAAGTAGAATTTCAAATGCCACTGGGTTATGCCACCAAAAGTAATATGCTTAGATGAAATGCATTTAAGAAGTCCAGAATGGGAAGACCTATGTTTGGGCTCAGAAGGTCCATGATGTAAAAAGGACCCTGACCATGTAGGGCCTTTTATGTCAAGAGAAGAATCTTGACACGGAACAGACAGGTAGCAAATGCAAACACGCAAGAACAGGAGTAATGTGTTCAGTCCATCTACTGCCTGTCAAGATTCTAGCTGCTGCATTTTGTATGAACTGTAAACGATTGAGAGAGCGAGCAGGAAGACCAGCAAAAAGGGCACTGCAATAATCTAACCGGGAAGTGATAAAGGCAACAAGGTTCTCAGCATCTTTGGGAGACATGAAAGGACATATTCTAGAGATTTTCTTTAGGCGGAAGAACCCTGCCTTCACCAATGTAGAGATGTGGGTCAAACGATAATCTAGAGTCTAACTGAACACCTAAACTTTGGACCACGAGGAAGCATTAAGGGAACAATCACTAAAAGAACAAGAAACCCCAGGGAAAGAGCATAGATGGGGTTTAGACCCTAACACCAGCAACTCAGTGTTGTTAGCATTTAATTTCAAGAAATTACTTGATATCCATGTTCCTACATGACCCAAACATGCACATAGACCCGCTCCTGTAATAGAATTAATTTTAAAATAAATGTGCATGTCATCTGCATAGGAGTGAAACTTTAACCAATGCTGTCATATAACATCTCCCAATGGAAGCATATACAGTACATAGTAATAAGGAAAGGGTCAAGAACAGAACCCTCAGGAATTAGTATATTACACTAATGTATTGGTCTACTGTTTTGATCAGTTATCTTTACTACTGGAGGTCTTTCCTAGACCTGTATACATCTGCAATGTTCAAAGAGAGTATGTTCCTTAAATTGGTTCAGAACTACTTTATCGGACATCCGAAATGAAACCACGCACCTGCATTCCAGGATTTCCTTTTACCCCCTTGGAGCCAACCATTCTGTTATCAGTTCCAGGGATGCCCTAGAAAGAAAAAAAAAAGAACAGCTTCAAAATAGTTTCGCTATAAAAACTAGAAACTATCCTTTAACTGTAAAGAAACCAATGCATGTATGAAGATCTCTAATACGGTTAGGCAGTTTCCCCTTTCTTATTAGCTAATTAGAATTATTTTTTTTAAATCGTCATCAAATCAATTATCATAATATCTTGGATATGTATTTGCAGATGTATTTGTGCATATGATGTGTATAGAATGTAATATATATTCTAATCAATACAAAAAAATATATAATATTGGCTAATAATGGTCATGCCTCCCCACATTGCTACTCTCAAAGCACCTCCTACCTATTTTACTACCACCCTCTTCAGAAACATTTTCACATAGCTTAATTACATATACAGTATCCACCACTTACACTGTACAGAGTTATTTCAGGCAGCCGTTTGTCGTTTGTCATTCCCTTTAATTTCAATGATAAAGGCATTGTTTATACCGTGTTAACCGCAATGTATATATTTTGGACAAACTCAGCTGTTTGGACCTCGTTATGTGCCATTCACATAGATTTAAACAACAAACACACTGTTCATACTGTAGTAATCGCTCTTACTAATCCACCAATCAGCTGTTTTCACCTTGTTACCTTGCCGTTCACATAGATTTCAATACGGCAGCACTTTACCGTAATAAAAGCTTGACAGATCGATTAACCATCCAGCTGGGAATTCCCATTCACACTGGGAATTTCCACGTTTTTTTTGTGCAGATGTTTTTCTTGGCCCTCAAATAAGCAATCTGGACAGTTTTCAAAATTATTTTTGATATATTTCTTTAAAATACACAATTTTTTATTGTGATTATAATAAGTGGAAATACAGTATTTCAGTAGAACTTCAATTACAAAATAACAACGTTTACATTTGTAGCATTATAATATAGATCACAACATGACATATTTTTTTTACAGTGGCAGCATTATAATAACATTACAATACTTGTGCAGAAATATCACTTTTTAGAAATAATTTTTTTGTGTGATAGATTTCAAAGCAGACGCAGTTCAAACCCTCATCAACGCTAACGTCTTAATCTAGCACATCTACATCAGAAAACTCGGGTCACAAATTGTCAATCACGTCATATACAGTATCTTCCCCAGTTTCAGTCACGGGTGTATAGTGCTGTTATATGAAATATTATCTGTGAACTGTAGGTACAATAAATAAATAGGTTGTTTTGACGAGTATCAATCCTGACAAGGCTTCCTTACAACCTGTAATACCAACAAATACATAAAGAAATCTCCTCGTTTCATTCTCTGTAGATACACAGGAATCCATTTCTAACTCTCAGTTGTACCTAAACAGATGACCCGGTCTGTCAAGCACATTTCTTAGGGACTACTGCCATCTGCCAGTAAGAAAGAAAACTGATACACTTTTACAATACGGTTTTATTGCCTTTTCATTGAAGTGCTCTAAAAAGATGTGTTAAACTTTATGCAGTGTCGAGTTTACACTACTGACTGCAACAGCAAGCATGGCTGGAAAGAGAAAAGCGATGAGCATCAGCATGAACGTTTAGTGTGTAAATCAAATTTCTGTTAGATGCTGTGCGCTTGCTAAAGCATGCTTGGAACTCTGTCAGTCAGCAAATAATGAAACACTGCTTCAAAGAAGATGGGTTTTCTGTAGTTGAGGAGGAGAGTGCTGACGAATATACAGCTGAAACTCTGACAACACCAGAAACAGACACCGATGACGTAAGCATGTGTGCTGTGCTTGTAACACCGCTATGGAGCAGCATCCAGACATAGAGCAGAATTGGGATTTTATAGAAAATGCTGGCAAAGTTTGCCGTCCATACTTGTAAAAACAGACTGTCCAAATGCATTTTTTTCAGTGCTGTTAAAAATGTTATATTTTGGAATATAAGTTAAATATTAAGACTTAGCAATATATACTCTGACAACGTTTTTTTTTTTTTTTTTACTGTTTGAGACTTCCATTTAAAGTACTCCATTATCTTATTATTTCCTCCATTATATTACATTTGTGATATTATTTTTTTTTGTCAGTGTTCTAGAAAAGCTGCTTCTAGTTATATCTGCCTATGTGTTTTGTGTAAAGCAGTATATCTGAATACATTGGCCTACATACAATTTCTATAGACATCTTTAGGTAATTAAATGGTCTTTGCTATGAAATGAGTTGGACATCCCTGGCCTAGAAAGTGTAAAACCTCCAAAACCAATGAAAATATTTACACACAGGCATAGGCACATCCAGCAACTTACTCAAACATTTGAATTTAGAGACTAAATGTGACGTAGGTATGTATAATCCATTTTATGAAAAAGCTTACAATAATAGCTGTATTTTGTGGTTGCATCATCAAAAAAAAAAAAAAAAAAAAACACAAACACAATGAAAACTTCAGAGTCGGATAAAAAAAAAAACAACAAAAATAATATAAAGTTTGTCTGGGGTGTCTGAATGGAAATTTATGGTAATTTTGATTTAAAACAGATGACTCCCAAAAATCACAAAATTCCTGTACCACAGGAATCTGCTAAAAAAAACAATAGCTCCTTAAAGGAGAGAAGACAGTCCAGGCCTTTTTCCCCCTCCCTAATTCTAGGAGCGCCAACTCAAGCAGGTCAGTGTATATACACTATAGTACAGTATTAAACTAATTCACTCACAGGGTCTCCTCTTAGACCGTTCTCCCCTCGGTCTCCAGGTTCTCCCCTCACACCTCTCCTGCCCTAAAACAAAGAAAAAGTGAACACAAAAAATCAAGGGTAAGTCTAAATGAAACATGTGATAATGTAATCCTTTGGTTGTTCTAAAGTAAAGTTATATAACAGCGAACGTCTGTGTACAGGTATTATTGGCAGGAGTGGAAGTTTACTTTATGAGCTCAGAGTGCCAGTACAACACAGACACACAAGCTTGCCATCCTATACATCTATTTTATACTTTTTTATTATTAATATAAAAGTTAAAATACTGCATACTTAACATACTTAAAATACATCCTATCAACACCATGGTTTTATAACTAATAATCTAAATGAAATTCTTAAACCAAGGGGCATGCTTCTTTTTTCTGAAATATAAGTACTGTGGCTTTAATAGCTTTCACTTGGTTTCTGTTTGTCCCACATTGATTTTCAAAAAGATTTGATCGCCCCAGGCCAAGCTTCAAATTGCCCAGTGTAATAATATTTAATCTGGCCTGCCATTACTGCACAATAATAACATTACTTTTAAACTATTCAGGGCCCTTTCCATGACTGTGTCTGAATCGCTTCATTTGCATAGGTTCTTAACAGTCCCAAAAAAGAACTTGGGAAAGTTCTAGCCTTGTATAAATTCTATATACAGTATTCCGACATATAATTAGTGTCCGGATTTGGGACTTGTGTATAACACTAGAAACACATGCTGAATATCAGTATTTCTACAGTATAGTATAATAATACTTACTGTGTTTCCAGGGCTGCCTCTTTCACCAGCAGATCCAGATAATCCAGGATGCCCCTGTTTGAAAAAACAACATAAAACAATAGATCAATATCAGTAAGTACATTTGTAACAGAGCAGAGGCACACCGCTTAACCTCTGGATGAAACATAAAGGCTTGTTTGCACAAGCAGTTGCAGAGCTTTGAACCTCATCTCACATACATAAAAGCTGTGAACTGTACAAACATTAAGCATTTAAAGTTGTGCTTAATGGGAATAATCACCTTCTCACCATCCACACCATCTATTCCATCGTCCCCATCTTCACCCTGTTCAAATTGCAGACAGTTCAAAATGCTTATCAGGTACAGGCATATGTGACAGAGGATACAATCTAAAATAGAATGAATCCTGATCTTTTGAATGTTGGACTGTGCTACTGATTCTGATCGAGATGTAAACTTATTGGGTCCGTTGCAGTGTACCAAACATGATCCCGGTGATTGGTTTAACTGACTGGAACAAGTTAGACCGATAATGAGGACTAACCTACAGCTATGGCCAAAAGATTTGCAACACATATAGAATGAATACATTTTGCTTCATAAATCCAAATTAAACCTAATAAGTAATGTTATGTTATATATTAAATTACATACCACTTTGTAGTTTTCCTTTAAATACATGAAACTCTGAGGCACTGACACAACAAAATGTGAAAGTTCAAGGGGGTGTAGACTTTCTATAAGCACTAATATATATATATATACACACAGCTCTGGAAAAAATTAAGAGACCACTGCAAATTTATCAGTTTCTCTGGTTTTACTATTTATAGGTATGTGTTTGGGTAAAATGAACATTTTTGTTTTATTCTATAAACTACTGACAACATTTCTCCCAAATTCCAAATAAAAATATTGTCATTTAGAGCATTTATTTGCAGAAAATGACAACTGGTCAAAATAACAAAAAACACGCAGTGTTGTCAGACCTCGAATAATGCAAAGAAAATAAGTTCATATTCATTTTTAAACAACACAATACTAATGTTTTAACTTAGGAAGAGTTCAGAAATCAATATTTGGTGGAATAACCCTGATTTTCAAGCACAGCTTTCATGTGTCTTGGCATGCTCTCCACCAGTCTTTCACATTGATGTTGGGTGACTTTATGCCACTCCTGGCGCAAAAATTCAAGCAGCTCGGCTTTGTTTGATGGCTTGTGACCATCCATCTTTCTCTTGATCACATTCCAGAGGTTTTCAATGGGGTTCAGGTCTGGAGATTGGGCTGGCCTTGACAGGGTCTTGATCTGGTGGTCCTCTATCCACACCTTGATTGACCTGGCTGTGTGGCATGGAGCATTGTCCTGCTGGAAAAACATATCCTCAGAGTTGGGGAACATTGTCAGAGCAGAAGGAAGCAAGTTTTCTTCCAGGACAACCTTGTACTTGGCTTGATTCATGCCAAAGCTGCCCGATTCCAGCCTTGCTGAAGCACCCCCAGATCATCACCAATCCTCCACCACATTTCACAGTGGGTGCGAGACACTGTGGCTTGTAGGCCTCTCCAGGTCTCCGTCTAACCATTAGACGACCAGGTGTTGGGCAAAGCTGAAAATTGGACTCATCTGGGGGTGCTTCAGCAAGGCTGGAATCGGGCAGATTTGTCTTTGTGAAGGACGCATGAATCAAGCCAAGTACAAGGTTGTCCTGGAAGAAAACTTGCTTCCTTCTGCTCTGACAATGTTCCCCAACTCTGAGGATTGGTTTTTCCAGCAGGACAATGCTCCATGCCACACAGCCAGGTCAATCAAGGTGTGGATGGAGGACCACCAGATCAAGACCCTGTCATGGCCAGCCCAATCTCCAGACCTGAACCCCATTGAAAACCTCTGGAATGTGATCAAGAGGAAGATGGATGGTCACAAGCCATCAAACAAAGCCGAGCTGCTTGAATTTTTGCGCCAGGAGTGGCATAAAGTCACCCAACATCAATGTGAAAGACTGGTGGAGAGCATGCCAAGACGCATGAAAGCTGTGATTGAAAATCAGGGTTATTCCACCAAATATTGATTTCTGAACTCTTCCTAAGTTAAAACATTAGTATTGTGTTGTTTAAAAATGAATATGAACTTATTGTCTTTGCATTATTCGAGGTCTGACAACACTGCATCTTTTTTGTTATTTTGACCAGTTGTCATTTTCTGCAAATAAATGCTCTAAATGACAATATTTTTATTTGGAATTTGGGAGAAATGTTGTCAGTAGTTTATAGAATAAAACAAAAATGTTCATTTTACCCAAAATCATACCTATAAATAGTAAAACCAGAGAAACTGATAAATTTGCAGTGGTCTCTTAATTTTTTCCAGAGCTGTGTATATATATATATATATATATATATATATATATATATATATATATATATATATATATATATACACAGCTCTGGAAAAAATTAAGATGATTATATATATTTATATATATATAATATATATATATAATGTAAAATTAGGTGTTTCACAGCACAAATCATGTGAAATAGATGTGCTGCAGCACTGTTTGAAATCCTGTTTGATTTCTATGGATTGATTCTGGGCTTGATTTTTGTAGTTACCTGAAGTACAATGTGTGACTGAACAGGCCCTGGAGTTGGAGCTAACATATTGACTACACAATCTTCCATTGCTAGCAGTGCCAAATTCATCCCACTGTTTGGCTACAGAATTGATTAACCTTAATAGGTATGTGTGTGATGTTCTTTTGGCTAATCGTTTATAGAAAGCGATTCTGTACATGAATGGATTCTTCATCAAATGTAGCAGGGTCAAATCTAATGTCAAGTTTTCTTAAACCAGCATATTTTGAATGTGTGGTTTGTGTTTTTGTTGTAAGCAATTGATCCCATTTTAATAGAATTACTGTTTCGTACTTTTAAAGCAAATTGCACCATCTTGTGGAAACACAAGGAATTGCTGTTCTGTTATTGACATTAACAGTGTGATTAAACTGAATATAATCTTTGGCACGAAGAACGTATAGAGGGTTAAAACTACAGCACTCAGCATATTGTAGTTTAGGTGCTATACAAATATTTAAAGAGGAATTAATTTGGAAGTTACAAGTAAAATTAATTAAAGGGAAGCAATTCCACAAATATACTGAGCTATACAAAGAAAGGAAAGCAGAAATACTCGCTCCACTACTGAAAAAGCAAGTTACATTTCCAGGTACTATATGCTTTCTAAAATTGGGTGGAATATACTGCACCAAACAATAGATGAGTCCAGCAGGTATACTTACCCTTTCTCCCCTGTAGCCTCTTGATCCCTACAACAAATATTACAGAAAGGAAAATGTGTCAGTACATACAGGCACTGACACAACAGACATGTTTGCTTAAGTGAATTGTGTTTAAAACTAAGTGGACTTGTTTGCAGTAGCACTATAGTGTTTATGTATGTGTAGTATTGAATAGTAAATTAAATCTGGTTAAAACACTGTTGTAATGAGGTAACTGATTTTGCATATGTTGGTTGTATTATTAAACAGTTAAAGCCTTAACCATTATAAGCAAAGTCTGCAGCAGTGTGTATGATGGGTTCCACAGCATCAGTACAAATCAAATTGCACTTCTTTGGCAGTACATAATGTCATACATACATTTTTGTAAAATGGATCTGTTTCTCCAACGACTGTCTCAGAGTATACTTGCTGCATTGGGACACCACTGAAAACAAGCTATGGTTCTGTTTTTTCTGGTTACCAAATAATACAAATAAGTAAATACTAAAAAGTCACTTATATTGAGGTCTGATTCTGACTTAAACCCAGTCAGTTATTCAGTGGCAGGCTGTGCTGTGAGAGAAAGGGGTCGTTTGTGATTTTAGTTTTTTGTCATGTCGTGCTATCCCAGGATAACAGGATTTGGAATGCCACTGAAAGTGAATGGCGGAGACAGTCCACTTGTCGTACAGTTAGAGACATGCTGTGCCTCAGTCTTACCTTAGTACCTCTTTGGCCAGGGCAGCCTTGAATACCTTGAGTCCCATTCAGACCAGGAGGACCCCTTTCACCCTGAAAAAGAAAGAACTCCAGTAATCACTGTACTTTTCATTTTAGTTCATCCTTCTGTGCACTCTAATCCATCAGAAATCTGAACTTTGCATTCCGTAAAGACAGATTCAGCAGCAGGCAAACAAGCTGCCTGTCTCACTCCTTAATGCATTTTTGAGACTAGGAACCTACTGAGTGTATAACAGGAACAAATCTGGGTGAAAGGCATTGTCTGCATATGTGGTAATAGAGCTGTAACCAGGGTCAGAATCCATGACGGCTATGTATCACAACACTGCCTGTTACATGTCTGCAATCACACAACATTTTAGGTATCTCTTTTTCTCTTTTTTTCTAACAATGGTTTTGTTTTTTATTTTTTTAAGAAACACCAAAAAGCTGAAGTTTTCAACATTCACATTTTTAAGAAAAGAAACAATTGGGTCAATATTACAGGCATAAAACCTTCCTGAGATAGTGTCCATATTATAGCTAGAGCTCTAGCACAGTGGTTTTCAACCTGACAGTTCTTTTATGACGAGACGATTTCCCAAAACACAAGCTCCCTGAATCGCACCATCATAATGTACCAATCTGTTGGTACCACTGAATCACAGAGAAATTAGAAATTATGATGCAGGGTTCCAGACTGCAACTAAAATGGTTACAAATGCAAAAACAAAAAAAAGAAAAAAAAAAAAACAAACAAACTGCTGTTTGACAAAAAATCCCCAATCCGTGTTTTTACAACGTAGAGAGAAATTTTCGTTCACAGTTATAAATGCTTACACTGTACTGCAGCCAGACATACACATATAGATATATATATATAGATCATATATATCTATATAAGATATGATATAATATATATAAGATATTTCCCGACATCACATGTTTTAATAAACTGAAGTGCGATAAGGATGGTAACAATTTGATAGAATACAATATAACACCTGCAGAATACGGAACCCCGGTTTCTTGCAACAACAGTTGTGATGGTGACCAAATATGTGTGAGCAGTGCCGTGTAAAAAAAATAGCTTCGAATGAATTTAAGAAACATAGAACAAGAATGGCAACAACTTAAGGTTGTGTATTGCACACGTGCCATTAAAAAAATACCCTCAAAACTTAAAATAAAGAAAATTATTGTAAGGGCTGTAATGCAGCAAAAAGCGTAACAATTAAACAAACATGTAAGTGAAAAGGTTACTGAACCAAGCTGAAAAAATGTATCTTTACGAACGCCAATAAACCAGTGTTATCTTTTGCCAGTCAAATCGTAAAGAGCCTAAATAAACATCTGTTGTGTCTTGCATCCCAGATATAATAGACTTAGTTACATTGTTTACCATCAGGAGTTTAAGTATGATTTAAATTGCACAAGATTCCAGATGAGCTGATAACATCTCTTCAGCCAAAGAAGCAGGCACAGTAATTTAAGAGCACTGTTACCGTTAAGTAAAACAGTATGAAGCGTGAGTTTTATACTAGAGCAGAGTCAGCTGTTGCAGGGAAAACAAAGTTTATTTCTGAAACTGACCATTTAAAAGATGTGACAGCAGAACACACATAAATACTTGATACTCTAATTAGGAAGTGTACTATGCACTGCAGCTTACTTGATCAGGATGTCACTAACACTGAGCATGGCAGCAGCAGCATGCGGTCTTCATATTACTGTACAGCTGTACACAATTAAAGGCGCGGTCACCAATTCTGTACACAACACTTGCAAAATATTAAAAATATAAACATGCATAGTTCATGAATAGATTAACCATTCAGCAGAATGAGGCAACAAACAAGCGAGTACAGACACAAACCTGGTTGTAATGGGTAGGTCTCGGTTTTACAACAGCAGTTTAAGACTGCACATAGTTAGTGGTACACCTGCTGGTCCCTTGTGGAAACTCTGGTACTCTAAATGAAAAGGCTGAAAACCACTGCTTTAGCACATGCCAGTAGACCTGTTAAAAACTGCTTTTCCCTTCTTTGCAGCATTTTATTGTTGCACTATTCAATTTTATCAACAGGTGGCAGTATGTGTCTTGTTACATAAAACTGCATTTTAAACTCTCAATAACCTTTTGCATTGCTTAGTTGTCTTGTTCCATATTTTACATCTGGAATCCCAACACAGGCCTGTTGCTAAGTGGTGGTCCACATATATCTGACATCTTAATAAAACAAAAATATTTCTTTTCGACAAGACCTTTTCTTTAGATTCCAACTGAGACTTTAAACAGTGTCATGAGAAAAAATACCCTTCGTAAATAATGATTTTGGTTTACTAAAGGACAAAATATGTACAAAATAGTCAAACTTTCTAATTCTCTAATAAAAACAATTCATATCACTAATGCTTCAATAATTATCTTTTTAATATTAACTCTTATTTCTACTGTCATTCTTTGCTTTTATAAACCACTAAGAGATTTGAATAACCCAAATTGACCACAAGCAAGCACCTAACAGAATGGGAATTCAAAGAGTCCTAGGTTAATTACTGTGCAGGAATGCCACTTTGATTAGAAACTGGGAATGTATTCATATTTTAGACATTTAAATTACAGATTTATTTATGTTTTCCATTTTGTTTACACTATGGAACCTGATTGGCTGAGACTGTCAGGTTGTTTATAATACAGTTTAAAGCAAAATGGCATTCACCAAAAACTCACCAGTCTTAGACTCTATATTATACACTGGAAATAAGGTAAGATTGGTTCAATTGTGCAGCAGCTTTCTGTTAACAGGGCTAGGTAATTGAACATCATTTGCCTTAAATTCCTCTACATAATCCTGGTCAATTTAATTTCTCTTAGTAATAAAACACTTACAACTCCTCCTTCTTCACCTGGGTGCCCAGGAGACCCCTCTGGACCTGTGGCTCCCTGAAAAAAACAAAAAAAACAATAAAATACATTATTTTTTGTGTACGGGTGTGTGAACATGTTGGTGGCAATAAATCTTGACCAGAATGCATTGAGAATGTGTGTGGCCCAGTAACAGTGACCTGGCATTGGTTAAAGTGGGACTGAAAGGGGCAATATGGGTGAAATACAATTAGAGTGTAACTAGTTGTGTGAGGCTTAACTGATTTGATATGCACTCTGAATGTTTGAAACAAGTTACGAAAATACACGAGAAGAAGCAAGACTAACTGCAGTGTCAAACGATATGAAAGTGAAAGGAGACTGAATTAGGCTAAAAAAACAACAGAAAAAACTCAGATAAGTGTGAGACGGAGAGATTGCTTGTGGGAGTAAAGACCAAGATATATTGTAAATGTGTGAATGACTAATTTAATGGTCTTTTAAAGGAATGTAGTGCGCTGCAGGTGTCAACTGCAGCATGATTTACTTATCTGGAGAAGAAAACACTTCAATAAAGTCAACATGACTGTTCTGTAACATTTGGAAAACTCTCATGAGAACACATCCGTCAGCCCAGCAGACATCAGGACAGGGTGCAGTACAAATGTAAGCATCAGCAAAATATAAACTAAACAGGAAGGCTATATTATGGCAATGTACACTTTTATATATTATACAGTATATGCTTTTCTAACTTTTGCTTTTCTAAATCAACAAACTGAATAACAAATCCCATGCTAAATTTGAGGTTTAATATTTTATAATTATATTAACTAGCTAGATAAGGGGAACTTTTCTGATTGCATTTGTGTATATTCCTGATGATTTTACTTTGTGATTATAAAGTCCCTCAGTAGACTGACCAGGCTTGACGAAAGCAGTGACTATATATATATTACTGTGGTCTTACCTTGGATCCTGGGCGTCCCCTGAGACCACGAATTCCTTCCTGACCAACACACTTGCAAATTACATTGCAGCACTCCCTTTCAGTAATCGTGTCCTGTAGCACGGTAAAAAGACATGTTAGTTCAGGGAAATTCAACTGCAAGTCAGGGCAAGCATCACGTGGGGAATGTGAAAAATAAGAGTGTTGATAGCTTTGGGGAAAATGTGTTTATCTTTTCTTAATCCTGCTAATGGGGAAAAGAATGGCTGCAGGGCAGGGAAAGTAGATAATGCTGGCCAGCTGCTATGAACCCTTTCTCTCTTAGAATTGGAGGGATTCTCACAAACATTAATAGCAGTGTAACAGCTGTTTAGAGGCCACAAAGCCCAACTTCTTTATTTTTTTATGTCTACAAGATGGCATAAGTTTTTGTTTTGTTTTTTTTTCTTCTGTATTGAAAAGACAATGAAAGGATTTTTATTTAGAGTAAAAAAAATATTGTTATAGGACTTATTTCGTGACACCAACCCTGTTTCTGGAGGATTTATGATCGAGCTAGCATGGACTCAAGTCTTTTGTACTGTGAAAATGTGCATCATACTAGGCCATCTTTTAAAATAAGCATTAAAGTTATACAGTATTTTTCAGACTATGATAATCCATAAAATCCATGTTGTAAGTATACACTGCACAATACGACGGTGCGCTTCTTGTGAACAGTTCTGTAAGCGTCCTTTTGCAGGCTAGGATGAAGGCTACTAGCACCGCCCTGCAGATCCAGTGTCCACACAAACAGAACACGCAGTCCAGTGGCCACGCCCCCCTGCTCGCTCCACAGTTCTGACTGAGAGCTTTCAGCTCAGGTGCAGCAACACAACACACACGCTCACCGTTAAAATAGCTTGTCTTTAACCCAGGTTTTGCACATCACAGGAGAGTAGAAATGGGTAAACTCTATCCGTTTACCTGCGCATACCCTTGACTACACCACTGATTTCAGCAACATTTGCAGTCTGTTTGAGAGAGGCTCAGGAATTAATGGTGGGGGTGATTGTTCAGGTTTGTTCTGCTAGTGTAACTACAAAGCCATAAAGCTGTAAACATGTCCCAGCAAATGCTTACAAGAATGCCATATGTTCTTCAAAGTTTGAGATATCCAGCACACTGTCACCTTCATCCTTGTTGCCTCAAGGGTTAGACCCTGGACCTGGAGATACCCCATACTGCTTAGAGCACCAAGCTTTGACAGGCAACAGCTGAAAGGGGTGCAGTTCCTCCAGTCCTGCCTAAGAAGGGTCTCCTTACTTAGATACCAGTGGTGTTTGAAGAGCTCCTAACTCATAAAAAAATGATACCCACAAGCATTGATCCTAAATTCTAGTACTAAATGTATACTTACAAGTTCTTTAAATATTGAACTGGCAACATTCTGCATTCCAACGGTGAGCGGCAATTTATAGCCAAAGCCCCTTCCAAACTCAATACTTTGGAGTTTGTCTGCATTTGTTGCGCCTTCCAAAGCAACTGTAAGCAATGCATGGATTCCTGTCACAAATCAGAAATAGAGAAAAGAGGTTCAGTGGTTAAATAATTGCATAGACAGTAAAAAAAAAAAACAACTAGGAACCTTCCATTGTTAAGCAGATACAATTAGCTACATGGATTTGAAATGCCCTGCATCAAAGTGGAATAAGAAAGCTAAACCAAATGAATGGGCTTCATGTAACACATGTTTGCACACTGCTACTGGGATATTCTATGCTGAATTACAAAAAAAAAAAAAAAATGTAACAAATGTCTACATAGTAAGCTTGCAGTTTGCCAACATGCTTGTACTGCACATGTACAGCCATGGATGGCCAGAAGGTTTGCATCACCTACAATTTTAGGATTGAGACAATTTAAAAAAAATAACTATAAAAAATGTAACAAATGTCTACATAGTAAGCTTGCAGTTTGCCAACATGCTTGGACTGCACATGTACAGCCATGGATGGCCAGAAGGTTTGCATCACCTACAATTTTAGGATTGAGACATAATTTTAAAAAAATAACTATATGAACATAATTTGGAATTTTTTACATAACATCATGTAACCAAAGAAACTACAAAATGAGTATTTCATTTTAGATTTTGAATTGTGACATTTTTCAATTGGTTGCAATGCTTTGATACAGTTCACTATTCTTTTACCATGGTTTTATAAGAAACACAATCTGACATTTCTATGACTTCTACTATAATAACATTCTGTTTACAATCAAGTTATTCAGAACACACACATCTTTCTCACACTTTATTACTTGTGAAATGTGAACAACCAAACCAACATCCTGGCTGATACAGTGGCACACAACACAAATAATAGCTCAACAGCTAACCACTCCTGTCTAGCGACATACATATCAAGATCTGCTGCTCCATTTGTAGACACATTTGGAGCCAATATATATTTTTGTGGTCTTGTTTAAATAATGGCTTCGATCTGGTACAGTTGTTACGTACAATCTAAAGCACCGCATCTGCTTGCATCTGGAAAAGATTCTGAATGTTAAGTAATTGTGAGATGTATAAAACAAAAGCTGTGTTCACGTTGTCTAAAAAAAAAGGAAATGTTAAATCAATGGAAGTCTGGGTGTTCCACATTGGCTTTTTAAACCATATTTGTTGTTTGATTTCATACTTTTACAAAAAACACTGAAAATGGGTATTTCAAAGCACACGTATTTTGCTGTTATGGGCCTATGTTATCATTGCTTAGACAATTTAAATATCCTTTCTTGTCTACATCAGGGCTACAGGGTACTTTCTGACCAAAAAAGGAATCATCTGAAATGTCACACAAAAACTAGCCGTTTAAAATGGGTGCTTTCAGTGATTCACAGTCGCAGAGAATATTTACCCTATTATCTAAATTTAGCCATTATTGTATAGGATACATTTACATTATTCATTCATTGAACATAACTGATCACAGTGCATCTCACCTTCACGTCTCAGGTTGTCAGATTCAATCTCAAGTCTCTCAACCAGGTCGTCTAATCCATCTGAGAATACTATCAGCACCTACAATGAGACTGTATGTGAGTGGCAGCCACTAACACCCAGGGGCAGGTTTAATAAAGTGTTGAGCCTGTGACAATAGTCGCAAACCAGTTGCAAATGAGTTGGAAGTCTTGGGTGAAATGTACTAGACAGGCGCAATACTATTTGTGACTTTTTATGCTTTGCGGCTACAGTTTTTTTTTGTGGTTCAAGCGTAGATGAATATGTAATTACGGACATGCCTGCATAAATTCACAAATAGGGGGTGGAGATCAAATCAGGGTTCTCAAATATTATAATGAGATGTGCAAAAGCGGCAGACAATTGTGACACAATCGTAATTGTTACTGGCATTTCCCAGTCCGCCTTTTCTCGTGCATTGCCAGTTGTGCTCAGTGCATTTATGAAGCGAACAACAAAATACCTAGTCTTCCCTAAAAGCAGGGTGTACTTACAAGCCTTGAAAACAAATGTCTATGACATTTCTGGTTCCCCCAATGTGTTGGAAGTAATAGACTGCATGCATGTGCTGCTAACCCCTCCAGCTCATTTTGAGCATCTTTTAGCACTGCACCACTAACTTAAACAAAAGCAGACAGTATACATTTAGCTTAAAGGCTACTATGATAATACAAATTAGTGGTATGATGCAACATTTGTTGCTGGTCCCTTGAAATTCATATTAATGAGAACTGACTGTCCTCCTGTAAGTATCATAACTTGTCAATGCGGCACCATGATCTATTTGGTGTTAATTATTTAGGCTGCTAAGTAATAATAATAATAATAATAATAATAATAATAATAATAATAATAATAATAATATTATAATAATAATAATAATAACACTATTTAACACAATTTTTGTTCCTGGGTAGTAAGTGTTATTTCCTAATTGCTTATGCCTCAAAAGTATAGAAAATGGCTATTATTCCCCACAGACTTTGCTTTTGTGACCAGGACAGTGAAAGACTACAAAAGATTTAGAAGTGAGTAGTTTTTCAGGATTTACGATTATACTGTATTTATAGTGTAATCGTAAATCTCGAAAAACTACTCACTTCTAAATCTTTTGTAGTCATTTTTGTATTACTTTAGTATAAATACATGTTAATTTGGATTCATATGTTGTTTTTTTCTGACTTTATGTGAAAGAAAAGACACACATTTGCCCGTTTTCCCATTGGAAATAGTGATATTTTGAAATATCACTGTCCTGGTCACAAAAGCAAAGTCTGTGGGGAATAACAGCCATTTTCTATACTTTTGCGGCATAAGCAATTAGGAAATAACACTTACTACCCAGGAACCAAAAAATAAATAAATTTGTTACACGGTGTAATAACTAGAACTGCCAGGCAGTTTCACGGCTCCCAATCTCCAGTATCAGTACCAGTCTAAGCGTGTTTAGATCTCAATATGCCAAGTTTAAAATCAGCAACTTCAACAGTTCCACACAAGAAGATTTTGAAAGTTTTTTTTTTTCCAAAAATGCACCAGGCGGCCATCTTGTTTAACGTACAATGCTATTTTTGAAAATGTAAGTTTTACCAACACAGGCACAATGGTTTTCAAGTTTGGAGTTAATAAAGTGAACCATTTTTAAATTTGCGGCAGCCATTTTACTACTGAATTGTATCACAGCAGCTTCTGCTTTGCAAGCATGTTTGGATGCTGATAATATCTGCCAAGTGTCAGATCAATCACTTCAACAGTGCTAAAGAAAAACATTTTGGGAGGTTTGAAGAAGAAATGCATCACACGACCATTTCGGTTTAACACCAGTTTCTTAGAAGTCAGCTGTATTGCTGCAGTGTTAAGGACGATGCTTGTGAAAATTTTGAGTTAGTCAAGTAAATCGTTTGTCAACTGAGGCAGTTTTAAATTTCAGACGTAAACGTAAAATAAATAAATAAATAAATAAAATATCTTAACAACAACAATAGGCTTCCCAGCCTTTGGCTTGGAATAATAATAATAATAATAATAATAATAATAATAATAATAATAATAATAATAAATAATAATAATAAACTCATTTAGTTTCAATTTAAAATCATCTTTTATTCACATTATACACCAATGTGTACAATGCAGCAGCATGACTTTTATTTTGTGTTACCGGCAGCCTACAGGCTAAAGTAAAAAGAAAGGGCTCCAGGTGTTCATTTGATTTTACTGCTGTACTGTATACTGTATAGACGTACTGTACAGATTTATATTTTTCATAATGTAATGTGTAGCCTAGACAAAACACCTTAGTGTTATTTCAGTGCAATGATTTATACATTTCAAATACATTTATCACTATAAATGTATGTGTGTGTGCGATTTTATTGTATTTTTTTTAAACCCGACACCTCCTAATGTCGGACAAACATATCCAGTTTAGCAAGGGGCTACTGTATGGTTATGAAAAGCATTTTGATAGAAACACATTTTTTATTTGGGGGTGAACGTCGAACCGGGGTGAACCATGGTCTACTATAGATTCAGATTGGATTAAAATGCCTTTCATTTTTATTTTCATAAAAAAAAACGTTTACTTTGTTAAGTGTCGTAACGAAAATACAAATTGTGGTATGTTTGCGCATGACTGACCCATCTTAGTACACCTACCCCTCTGTGATGACCTTTTTATTTGGATCTTTAACTAATACCCCATCTATGAAGGGGGGGGGGGGGGGGGGGGGCATACTACAGTAGTTAAAAGTTATAAGTGAGTATGTTATTCAAACATTATTATTATTATTATTATTATTATTATTATTATTATTATTATTATTATTAATGTCTTACCAGACGTCCTTACCCGGGGCAACTTACAGTTGTACACAAAATCAAATACATATCAAGAATTACAGAATATATATTGAGGTTAAGCATATTGGTGTCATGTTGTATGCATTGGTGCTGATAGTCAAAACAAAGAACAATACGTGTGTTCACATAAGTTCAAGCTTGTTAAAACATGCCTTTATTCCTTGCTCTATTTTGCTATTAAATAACATTTTCAGAAGCAAAAATATAGCAAGGGAAATAACAATTGAGGTGAGCATTGGTAATGTGCTGAGTTTTACCTTTGCTTTGGCTCTTGATTCCTTGTTGAATTTGGTCAAAAAAGACTGTAGAAATGCTGCATTCAGGTACGTAGCTTCTTTGGTCTGCAATGCGATCAGCTTCTTAATGATATCCTCGTTGTATTTGTCAAATTTAGATTCGAAAATGATCTGTCCAGCGTCTGTGGTAATGTGGAAACCCAGGTTTACAATTATCTTACAGCCAATAGCACAGCTAATTGTTGCTATGGATGCTAGCTTTTGCATTATTTCAGGGAGGTACACTTGAAGCTTCTGCTGTCCACTGAATATTCCTTGGAATCTGGTCCGTCTTGAAATATCAAACCCTACAGCAACATCGAGGTTGCAGTCTGAAAAAATTAAATAACAAATAAAACAATCATTATTTTCTGAACATTTTTAGTTCTTACCTTTAGTTCTTTTGTATAATTCCCTATTGTTGTGTCTGTATTGATGATAATTTACAATTCTTACTTCTGACAAAACACTCAGAGATGAATTTCAGAAGTGGTGTTTTTAAAAATGATCACCAAGTGTGCGTGACTTGAGCCTCCTTTGCAACTGCGGCAATGCTTTTTTAAAGAATATTTCACTTGATGATTGCTTAATCTCTACAGACACAAAGGCAATTACAATATATTCCAACAGGATTTTACATTCATTTAAAAAAAAAAACTGAAACATGTACAAAAGACTCATGGTAAATGTCAAAATGGTATAATTAACTGTTGGAGACATTATAAAACAATTATAAAACATAATATTTACATTACACTTCCTGGGACTAGGGAACACGTGTTTTAAAGGCTGTTCAGGGAATTTAAAGATGAACAAATGTTATTTTAGCCAAACAGACCAGACTTTTATTTATCACTATGCAGACTACCAGGCCTGTGAAGTATCAAGAAAAAGTTAAATGAATTGTAATAAATTAAGTCATGCATCAAACCTTGAGACTGGGTAGTCAGAAGATCACCAAAGCACTTTCCTATCTAACTACATACTGGGTGATCATTTTGAAAATGTGATCATGAATTAACTGCAATTGCATGTTGCATTGATCACACATTGTTTAGGAAGGGTGGATAGGGTATGTATCCCAACACCACCCCAAATACAGAATACAAGAAAAGCTTACTTAATCTGAATGATATCCATTACACAACTTGAACTACCAAAACTTGGAGAAGTCACTTACTTTGGCAAGATTTATTCCTTTGCTCACATATCTCATGAACAATTCTTTGCTTGATGTTTTCTAGTTCCTTGAAGTTCTTAACTGTGAACATATGTTCAGGTTTCCCAGCAATCTGCAAGAGCTCAAAGGAGTTGATGTGGCCCACACCAATGGAAAAAATACTGATATTTTCATTCCTCAGAGCGTCCGCAGCTTCGGCCACCAAGTCCTGGGAGTGTCCATCAGTGATGACTATAAGGTTCTGTGGGATGCCCTGGCTTTTTCTGCTTCCTGTTGACGGTTGAAAATAAGACTGGATGAACTTCAGCGCCTCCCCGATGTGAGTGGTTTGCTTCAACTGCTTTATGCTATCAATCCTGTTCTTTATGGCAACAATGGAGTACAGTTCATTTAGATAAAATTCTTTCTGTGGGTGAGTGCTAAACTGCGCAACGCCGATTCTGACATCTTCCTTTCCGATTTTAAAATTGCTCACCACCTCCTTCATGAACTGCTGCATCACCTTGAAATCTTCTTGAGAGATGCTTTGTGATCCGTCAATCAGCATGACAATGTCTGCTTCTCGATTTTCACAAACTGGAAAAAAGAGAGAACTAATTGAGATTCCTGTTTTTCTGAACCACCTATTGACTACAATTCATAGTTTTAGTGGCCATATATCTAGGCTAATTCCAGATTGGTTCCTGATGCATACAATAAATACCAACACAATATTATCAAGCTATTAAAAACACCCTCCAGTTAATCACAGCTGAATCAGGGTTTGATCTTGTACTACTTAATGTTACCTTAGGTAAATTACTGCTAATTAGGGTTTGTAAAACCAGACACATGCAAAAGACACAAGCTAAGTCAAACTCACAATATCTAAATTCAATAAATAAATGAAACAGGTACTCTTCTAAACTATAAGTAAAAGGTGTTAAAAATACATTTTCGAAACAGTAGCAAGTAACCCAAATGGACACAAACATTTTTCGAGTCAGGAAATTACTTACTTTGTTTGGACTCATTGCAGAGAATCGCTGAGATGTTTTTGTGAAGTTCTTCAAGAGCTTGATAATTGTCCACATAGAAGACCTTCTCCTTCCCTCCGGCCATCTCCTCCAGTTCGTCTTTATAGGCATTTGCCACTCCAACAGCATAAATGCTAATGCCTTCCTCCCTCACACCTCTGGATATGGCAGGCAGTGCTATTTTGTCTGTAGCTTCTCCATCAGTGATCACCATCAGTACCTGGGGAATCTGACTATTTTTGCGTCCGCCGAAGGCCTGAGTGAACCGGTCTTTGGCGAAAAGCAGGGCCCTGGCCGTGTAAGTGCCTCCTCCCTTTGTCTTTATTCGAGAAATTTCATTCTTTACTTCTGCTTTAGTGTAGTACTGGTTTAACAGAAACTTTTCTTCAGGAATATCGGAGTACAAAATTGCTCCAAATCTCGCTTTGTTCTCTCCAACTTCTGAATTGTTTACCACAGAAATCATGAACTTCTGCATGCTTTTAAACTGCTCTGGACTGATGCTACTTGAACCATCTACCACAAAGATCAGGTCAGCTACTTCAGTCAATTTACAGTCTGTAGAAAGCAGCACAGAAAATAGTTATTTCCAGTTATTGTGAGAGGAGAATAAACTTACACTTAAGCATTCAGTCATTCAAAACAGATATGCACTCCAGGTATATTTGAGATGTAAATTTTTTTATATATATATATATATATATATATATATATATATATATATATATATATATATATATATATATATATATATGAATACAATTTACATCACAAGATCTCCATCAGACATAAATCTCTTAGAAACAAGAATCATGGCTTAATATGAGCTGCTAAAATGTATATTTAATTGCAGATATTAATCTTGTCTATTGGTAAAAAAACACATGTATTTACAGCTGGTTTAACAACATGATGCTCTGTGCATGACAGATATCACTTACCATCTACTGGAATGCAGATTTCAAACAGTATTGTTTTTTCTAAATACTTGAGGTCGTCAAAGTTTGCTACAGAGTATACTTTGTCCTGGGACCCTGCGATTTCCAAAAGCTGGGAGCTGTTTGCATTGACCACACCGATAGCATAGACTGTGATTCCCTTGTCTCTCAGGGCGAGTGCTGGTTTGGTAACCGCATCCTGAGCCTCTCCATCCGTAATGACAATCAAGTACTGCTTCACGTGAGAGCGTCCACCTCTCGAACTGTCGAAATACTTAGACGCAAATGTCAGTGCTTTCCCAGTTAATGTTCCGCCACCAATCTGTCGTAAATTACTGATTGATTGTCTCAGTATTGCTTTATCAGAGTACCTATTGAGCTGAAACTCTTCTATCGGGGAGTCACTGAACTGGAGGACCCCAACCTGCACTTTACCAATGCCAATCGTAGATTTCTCAACCATAGACTCCATAAACATTTTCATCTTGTCATAGTCTTCTCTTTCAATGCTCCCTGAGCTGTCAATAAGGAACATGATATCTGCTTCCATTGTTTTGCATGCTATAAAAAGAAAGAATACATTTATTTAGCACTTTTAACATCAGGAATAACAATAACAAATTACATTAGAAAGAAGTTTGCAAAGAACATGTTTATGTGATGGGCTTTGGTATTAAGAATTGCTGCTGTTTTGATCATTAAAAAGTTTGAAGGTGCAAAGAAGTCTCCCTGTTCTATTTTATGGAATTTAGAATATCCAGGAATCAATATCCATTTTAAAGAGTCTGAATGAAAATCTACCATCAGCCTAATTGCTCCCCAGAGATTTCCCTGGAAAAGGGGTGGCGGCAATTTGCATTTCATTCAATGTTTCGATGTACATAGTAGGTAACACCGTAAATACTATGGTAAAATTGAACATGCATCACATAATAAATCGTTAACCTTAAGTGTCCCAAAAAAGGCTTTTTTTATTTTTATGGTTTTTCATATACACTTATTCATTAAATCAAATTTACCTTCCGATGAGCAAATATCTCGGACAACTTCATTCTTAATGACGTTCAATGAGTCGAAGTTGTAAACGAAAAACTTCTTCTCTGGTGATCCTGATATTTCCAGCAGCTCAGTCTCAACGGCATCTCGTACTCCAATGGCATAGATTATGACGCCTTCTTCTCTGAGATCCCTAGCTGCTTCCATAACCTGGTCTTGAGACTTCCCATCTGTGATAGTGATGAGAAACTTAGGTACCTTGGTATGGCGGCTGCTTGCTGCTGTCTCAAACAGCTTCTTCATAGATGTCAGTGCGTGTCCAGTTTTGGTGCCTCCTCCTAGCTGCAAAATGTTGTTGACAGCCTCCTCCAAGCCTTTTCTGGTGGTGTACTGAGTGACCGTGAACTCCACCCTCTGACTGTCCGAATACTGGACCACACCAATCCGAACACTGTCTGATCCAATTCTGAACATACGGATCATATCATTTATGAATTTTTTCATGTCCAAGAAGTCTTGTGGGTAAATGCTGCCAGACCCATCTATTAAGAAGAAGATATCTGCCTGTTCTGTCTCCACGCATCCTGCAAGGACAGAGAACAACAAACACTAATACAGTCATATTAATGCTATGTATTCATTCAAATTTGGAAACTGGCAATGGAATTTGAGTATGTATAGCGCAGTAGGTTCCTGACCCGCCTTTTAGTAGAAGTAGTGCTTGGCTGCTTGTAAGCCAGCTTTTGTTTTGTTGTGTTTTTACTGTTTTGTTTTGCATTTATTATTTTGCTTACACTTGTTTGTATGTTTTTCCACACTAGGACTTACCATTGCTGGTACCCAAGTGGCAGCTACCAGTTACAGACGCTCCCCGACTTACGCAATCGTTCCGGAAAGCCTTGCCTAACCCGAATTTTACGTAAGTCAGAAACTTATATACGTACACTGTACACAGTGCAGTATATATATATATATATCTATATATATATAATATTATATATATATATATATATAATATTAAAAAAAAAGGGTCCCCCTGATAGGGCAGCTTCAAATTTGGAAACTGGCGCACATACACACACGTATATATTATTGTAATACTGTATAGTATATGTGTTTTTGTGTATCTGTGGCTGTGTAAATGTATGTGTGTACAGTACAGTATGTATGTTTATACAACATGGAAAAAGGAAAATGAAAACATGGGGGAAAAAATATCATTGCAAGCATAAAAAACAAACAATTACAACACAAATATTGCATTTACCTTAATTCTATTCTTATCCTGGCACAGTGAAGGCTGCATTTCGGTGGTGAATGGGCTTAATTTGTCGATGAGGAAGGAGATGAGGAGACAGACATTACATTATTGAGTCGTCATAGGGAACTTTGGAGGTAGAAGGCTGTGGAGATGTGGACGTTGCAGGCGTTTCAACCTTCCTTACAAACTTACTGAGAGATGACTGGATAGTGGTCTTTTTCTTCTCTTCATATATCTGTCTATAACAGGCACGCGTTTCATCAATGCCTCTGTTCACTTTGAAGAATCGTGAGGAACTGGGGTCCACTTTCTCAAACCTTGCCATTGCAGAGGCAATCTCACGAAACGCAAGTGCCATCTCCTTGGTGTTGACGTGGCTCTTCTACTTCTTCAACTTCATCCTCAGCTTCAGTCTGCTCTTTTACTTTGTGGCTTCTAATTCCATGAGATCCTCATTTGATAATTCAGCTCCATGGGATTCGATAAGCTCATCCACATCATCTCTAGCTCAAGCTGCTCGGCAAGCTTCACAATTTTATCTGCCACCTCCTCATATGTTTCATCTTTATTGAAATCTTTAAAGCTGTGTACAAACTGTGGGCATGCTTTCTAACATACGGCATTCAAACAAACTTAGGTAACCTCTGCCCAGGCCTTAGCAATGTTTATGATGGCCTGGTAAATGTTATAAGATTTCCATTTTTTTTTTTTAAACAAAGTCTTGCTAGTCTCTGTCAATTGCTTCTACTGCCTGTGCAAATGTTCTTCGTAGATAACAAGACTTTAAAATTAGCAATGACCCCCTGATCCATCCCCTGTTGGGATGTGATTGAAGACGTGTTAGGAGGCAGAAACATGACATCTACATTAGGGTGAAAGTCATCTAAATGTGCGGGATATCCAAGAGCATAATCTTGAATGGGATGTCGTTTTCTCTGCAGAATTTTTCCACTTCAGGAATAAACAAATTTATAAACCAGTCTTTGAAAAGTGTCATTGTGATCCAAGCCTTTGGATTTGAATGGAAGTAAACTGGAAGGGTAGCCTTGCTAATGCCTTTAAAGACATGGGGATTTTCTGAATGATAAACAAGCAACGGTTTCAAATTCAATTTGCAATTTGCAATCTCCAGCTGCATTACCACTAAGCAAAAGTGTTAGCCTATATTTTGCAAGCCTAAGACCCTGAACACACGTCTTTTTCGTTGTCTCTCCTCTTGAAATGTACCCTTTCAATTCGAATGACAACAATTACCTCGGAGAGAATGAGCCAATCCTACTGTCAATCATGTGATATATATATATATATATATATATATATATATATATATATATATATATATATATATATACAAAAGCTGCCCTATCAGGGACCTGTTGTGAGGAGGAAGTCCCTCCCACCTCCTGTTGAAGAGGGACGTCCTCACAGTAGCACATGGCCATTTTCTCTCTCAACTCACTGAGACAGGTTGCAGATAGCTTTTGCTTTCGCGTACCGAATTTGGCTGATTTGTTTGGCTTATCCAAATACATTTAACAAAATCAAACCTCTCGAGCATTGGTAAGAGTGCTCTCGCTATATTCCCATGTCAGTTTTCTGGGTAGAGCTGGTTTTCACCCCTCTTAAGGGATTAGTGAGTGGCCAGTACTTTTTCACTACATGAGGCTTTGTGTAGTTGATACACCATGTGGAGACTGTTGTGGTGCTGTAAGGAGACTCCGCTGGCTCACGGCGTAAGGGCTTAGCGCCCTTCTCAAGCTTCAGGCGATCCTAGTGTGGTTGCGCTTGCCCTCGGCGACCACGCTGATAGAATCAGATGCATACCCCGGCACCGACTGCAATTTTCCTGCTCACTTGCGAGGCTGAGAGAAACAGCGCCCACCCGGCCCCGAAAACAATCCCCGGTGTAAAAATCTTCAACGCTGCCTACAGCTCAGCCCCGACCGTGCCTACCATCGGCACCGACAGCGCAATTGATTTGGCACCGGAGAACCCCTTCGGGGCCGCCTACAGCCCGGTACCGACCGTGCTACCCATCAGCACCAACCTCGGCATCGATCGACTCGGCACCGACCATGCCCGTCTCGATGCCAATCCCGGCACCGACTGATTTGGCACTGGTAAATTGTTTTGAAAGCGTCTACAGGCTGCTTCATCAAGTGCAGCAGCTTCACCTGCAAACCATGTCGGTACAGTCAACTGGGTCCCCCGCTGGCTTCCACCAGTGTGACCAGTGTTTGGCGAAGCTTCCCAGGCAGGACGAACATCGATCCTGCGCCAGGTGCCTAGGGCCAGAACATGTGGCCAAAGCACTGGCAGGTGAGCTGGACTGCTCTCCATGTCAGAAGTTTGAGGAGAACTAAGTGATGGAGAGCAGCCATATCCCCAGCAGACTCTCTCTCCTCAAGCCATGGGAGAATGAGATCAGTGGTCCAAGAGCCACCACAGAGGTCGTCCAGGACCGCCCCCTACTACAGTGCCCAGGGAACTCTCCCACACAACTGGGTCATCCTCTCCTTCCCCACCACCGGTACTCAGGGGAGGCGAGATGGTCACTACCAAGGCGGTACCACTCAAGGGGATGCTCACCAGGGGACAGACGGTCGCTGTGCAGGCACAGCTCCCCTTCCCCAGGGGGCAGGGGATTGCCATGCACGCACCACTCCCCTTCCCCACACAGGCGCAGACGATCACCATCGCAGTCGCCTCGAAGGCACCCAAGCTCGGCCGAGTGGCGCTTCGCGGAGCTGGCAGAAACTGTAAGGGCTCAGCAAACCATGCTGGAGACCCTATTAAAAAGTCAGGGCAGGCTGCCCCCACAGTCTCGTTCCCCATCCCCTCTACCTAGACCCTCTAGCCCAAGCAAGCTGTCCTTCATGGCGTCCAGGTCGGACTTATCAGACCCAGCCACCTCCATCGGGCAGGCCGCAGTGGGGATCACCCTGCCGCCCTTGCCACATGTAGTACAGAGGGAGGAGTTCCGGGCGTTAATGCTGCATGCAACTGCAGCCACGGACGTCGCCTGGCCAGCGGAGCAGGAGGGAAAAGGACACCACTTCCTCCAGCAAAAAGGGTACCCACAGCATGCCCTCCCCCTATGCCAGGACTTCCTGGACTTGGTGCGCTCCTGCTGGGGCAACCCAGCATCTGCACCCTCAGCCTCCAGAACAGCACAGTCCCTGCTTCTGACTGCAGGAGCCCAAGAAGCAGGTCTAGGCACATTCCCCACTATTGGGGATACGGTCAAGGTGTTGGTACAAGGTTCCACCTTCACCAAGGGGGATAAGGGCCCAACCTGCCCGTCCAAGCCCTGCAGGACAATGGACGTGACGTTAAAAAAGGCTTACGCGTCGGCAGCGCTGTCAGTGCAAGCAGCGAACACCATGGCCACACTGGTACTCTACCAAAACCAGTTGTCGGAGAGGCTGTAGGAGAGAGCTACAGAGGCAGACGCAGAGGACCTCCAGGCGGTGGCTAAGGCGATGACTAACCTAATGGGGGAGTTAGGTCAGGCATCAGGGAGGCCGCTGGCGGTGATGGTGGCCGCTTGCCGGCATTTGTGGCAGACACAAACCAAGGTCGTGGAGACCGAGAAGGTGGCGCTGCTGGATGCCCCCATTACACCAGGTTAGACTTTTGGGGAAACCATTGATACGAGCCTTGAGAGGTCCCACAAGGCCATGGAGATCGCCTCAAAGTTTTTGCGCCTTCCGGCTCACAGTCAGCGCCCAAGGTGGCATTCGCAGCCTGCTGGGGTAAAAGGGTCTGAACACCGCCCTCCAACCCAGAGAAGGCATGCAGGCAGAGGCAGAGACAAGGCCAGCGGCAAGGGACCACCACAAGCCAGGGGTAAATGGTTCTCCGGCTGGAGACCGAGGACGGGGCCTAAGAAAGACCTGCCCCCTCCCTAGCCCAAGGGAGACCGCCCCTGAGGGGCCCCAGCTGCCACCAAAACCCCCCACAACTGGACTGACCAACGGCAACGACCCCTGGCAAGGCTGCACCCAGGACTCATGGGTGCAATCGACAAAGAGACACGGATATGCTCTACAATTCCGCATAGTCCGCCACCCTTCAAAGGTGTGCTCCTCACCACCTTCTCCTTCAACAAAAGATCGCCAATCTTCAAAGGAAGAATGCTGTACGCTTGGTAAGTCAGCTTTTACTCCAGGTACTTCCTGGTCCCCAAGAGGGACAGTGGTTTCAGACCAATTCTGGACCTCAGGGTCCTCAACTTGTTCCTCAAACAGAGGAAGTTCAACATGTGGAGCGTATTCTCCAGTCCGAACAACCATGTGACTGGTTCACATCGATCGACCTGCAAGATGCCTACTTTCACGTCCCGATCCGTCCCTCATACAGAAAATATCTGTGCTTCGCCTTTCAAGGCAACGTGTACGAATTCTGCGAGCTGCCATTTGGCCTCTTGCTGGCGCCCCGCACATTTTCAAAGTGCATGAATGCAGCACTGGCTCCACTCAGGCTGCGGGGTATTCAGATCCTAAACTATCTGGATGATTGGTTAGCTTGCGTGCATTCCAAAGCACGCGCAGAGGCGCGCACATAACACAGGTCATAGATCATGTGACGAAGTTAGGGCTCCCGATACATCAACAGAAGAGCAACTTCGTACCGTGTCAGTCCACAGTGTTCCTGGGGATCAAACTGAACTCTGTGAGCATGCTTGCCTCGCTGCCGGAAGACAGGATTCAGTTGTTGGAGGCCACATTCTCCCTATTCAGTGAGGACACTCTCCTACAGGTCAAAATATATCAAAGGTTGCTGGAGCTGATTGCAGCCGCCTCAAGAATCCTTACATTAGGGCTGCTGAGAATGAGCCCGCTTCAAGCTTGGGTGAATACGCTCAAGGTGCACCTGGTACAAACATGTGCTCGTCTGGACGGACAATACCACGGTGGTAGCCTACATAAATCAACAAGGCGGCCTGTGCTCACCGGGCCTTCACCATGCAGCGCACAGACTCCTGTCCTGGACGCACAGAAACTTGCGTTCGATCAGGCCAGTTCACCTCCATGGTGTGGACAACAAGGAAACAGGCCTCCTGTCCAGAGGAGCTTCAGACAGCTCAGAGTGGAGACTGCATCCTCAAGTGGTGAAACAGATTTGAGAGAGGTTTCAACTTGCAAGAGTGGACCTCTTTGCCACAGCCGAGTCCACTCATTGCCCCCTATGGATCTCCATGGAGAGAGACAGGGGCCCCATGGGAGTAGACACGCTAGCTCACCCCTGGTCACAGGATGTATTGTATGCATTTCCTCCGCTACCATTACTACCCCTGTCATTAGACAGGATCAGTATGGAGAGAGCACAGGTTTTCTGGTTGCACCCAGATGGCCAAGACGCCCCTGGTTTGCTCTCCTCTCCGACATGTTGTCGGATCAGCCGTGGCAGCTCCTGCTGCACAGGGACCTCCTGAGCCAAGCAGAGGGGCTATTATGGCACCCGAACCCAGCCCAGCTCCAACTCTGGGTTTGGCCGTTGAACAGAGCCGTCTATTCAGACGAGGTTTTCTAAATGCAGTAGTAGAAACACTACAGTCTGCTAGGGCGCCGAGCACTAGAGCCCAGTACTCATATAAATGGAAAGTTTTCCAAGACTGGTGCCTTGCCAAAGGTCATGATCCTGTGACTTGCCCGATTGAGACAATATGAATATACCCTGGGACACATTTCCTGGCAGTGCAATTTCTCAAGGGGGCTCAGAGGCTGCGTCCTCCCATGAAAAGTATGGTCCCCAACTAGGATCTAGAACTGGTACTGCAGGCCCTTATGGGTCCCCCATTTGAGCCCATGGTGACAGCAGAACTGCGCCGTTTTGCTGAAAGTGGCAATTTTTATAGCCATTACGTCTGCCAGACGAATAAGTGCGTTCCACGCGCTGTCCATCGATGACACATGTATGGTTTTCACTAGGAATGATTTGCGGGTAACATTAAGAACAAATCCATCCTTTTTGCCAAAGGTGGTATCCTCATTCCATATTAACCAATCAATGGTTTTGGAAACTTTCAGACCTCCCCCGCACAAGTCAGAGGAGGACCGTAGACAACACTTGCTATGCCCAGTTCAGGCTCTGCGCTGTTATTTGGAAAGGACATCATCATGGAGACAGTCCAACTAGATATCTGTCTGCTATGGGTCCCGCTCTAGAGGTCAGGCCCTATCAAAACAACATCTAGCGCACTGGGTGCCAGATGCGATACGCTTGGCGTATGAACAGACAGACTCCCTGTTACCGGGGGACATTACGGCCCATTCTACCAGGGGCCAGGCAACTTCGTGGGCTTTCCTTCATGGCGCCTCTTTGGATGAGTTAAACAATGCTGCTACATGGACAGGTAGTCAGACATTTGTGCGTTTTTACAGCCTTGATGTTACAAACGAATAAGACCCTCTCTGGGCTCTAGAGTGTTGCAGGCGGCATGCCCTTAGGCGTCATGTGGGCTCTGAGGCTATCGCTGGGGAGCTGTACTGTCGGTAATCTGGAGCCACGACAGCTTTAGTACAACTTTCCCATTCGGTAACGGTTGTCATTCGAAATGAAAGGGAATGTTAGGTTTATTACCATAACCCTGGTTCCCTGACAAGAGAATGACAACCATTACCCTTTGAGGTCATGTCCCCAGCTGACCTCTGTTTTTGAAAGAAAATGGCGATGTGCTACTGTGAGGATGTCCCTCTTCAACAGGAGGTGGGCGTGACTTCTCCCTTATAGCAGGGCCATGATAGGGCAGCTTTTGTATAGATGCTCAGTGACTGACTGTCAGAGAGGCTCTTTCCCATTCGGTAATGGTTGTCATTCTCTTTTCAGGGAACCAGGGTTATGGTAATAACCTAACGTTCTTCTGGCATTTCTTTCCAGAACAATCCAGTTTCGTCAACATTAAAGATTTGCAGTGCTGTATAATCACATTCTTTTATAACTTTTTGTAACAGTTCAGGATACTTTTCAGCTGCTTTTGTATCAGCACTAGCAGCCTCACCACTCACTTTTACGTTGTTAAAATTTGCACGTTGTTTAAATCTATTAAACCACCCATGACTAGCCACAAACTTTGCGTGAGGATCACTGTATTTTCCCTTAAAATACTTTTAGCCTTCGCTTGAATAATCATTAGGCTAAGCAGCACACGTTTTTGAATCTGATCATCCATCCACATTGTTAATAACTTTTTCCTTTTCATAGATAGCAACAGAACTCTGTTTCATTATGACTGTTGATTTTAAAGGAGCAGAGCCTTTCACATGCTCTTTTATGCGTGCACTATCATTCAAAATATTTTTCACTGTTGACGTAGCCAAATTGAGTTCACGAGCAATTGATGACAGGCTTTGTCCGCCTTCACTATGTCCGCTCTAAATCAATCTTCTTTTGCTTACGAACTGGCCCTGCACTTTTGCTATCACTTAGTTGCTTTCCAGTCATGATTTGAATGAAATAACAGAAATACAGTATCACTGAAATCGGAAACAATAAGAACACGAGACTGAGAGGCTGTGAGAGCGCACAGCCTTCCCTTGTAGGAGATGCTATTGCTGTATTCCTCTGCACACCGCACTACTTTGCGTTTCCGTATGCTAAGCAATATTTTCCGCAACTCGAAAATTTTATTTATGCCTTATGGAATTTTTTGTGTAAGGTCAAATTGGTGTTAGTCGGGTGTTGCGTAACCCGGGGAGCATCTGTACTGCAATAAGAATGATGTTAATAAATCCTGCATGATGTGGCAAACACAACCTCCAATTTATCTACTGCCAATTAGAAAATTCCCACACCCTTATAATAAACTCTTGTTAGAAATAACTAATGAAGAATACAAGCAATTGTATCACGCCTTACCTTGTTTTAAAACACGCGCTTGCTCCGAAACTGCAAAGGCCACTGAGATAATGTCATTGCAGATCCGCTTCTGAAGAGTTACGTCCAAGCTGGAAAGCTTCAAATAGCTGCCCACAGTGTGAACATACGTTCTGGCAGGATGTGAAGCGATCTGTTTCAGCTCAGTGGAACTTGCATTTTGGATACCCACGGCGAAGACCTTGACTCCAGTGCGCCGTAGGCTGGCAGCCGGGCTGCTCACATTGTCCTCTGAGACTCCATCAGTGATCACAACTGCTATCTGCTGCACACCTTGAGTCCTTCTGCTTCCGGCACTCTTAGTGAAGACATTAGTTTTCAGGAAGTTTATTGCAGCGCCAGTGTTTGTGCCCCCTCCTCTGTAGGGCAAAGTCTTAATGTACTGCAGGATGTCAGTCTTTCGACTGAAGGTGTTGAGGTAGAACTCGACTTTCGGGGTGTCACTGTACAGCACGACACCAACCCTCACCTTCTTGGGGTCCACATCCAAAGAATCAATGGTCTGGCGGATGAAATTTCTGATCTGCTGGAAGTTTTGGGTCCCTATGCTGCTGGACTCATCCACTAAAAATACGATATCAGCCAGTGTGGCAATCTTGCATGCTGCAAAATAAAAAGGAAAATACTGTTTAATGCCTTCTAACCATCAGTGTCAGGTGCTAATGTTACAAAATGCTTAAAACAATTGCTCCTGGGATGATCTAAGAGTGTTTGAGTGGTCTTTATATGCTCACCTGAGAAACATATTGGATTAAAAGTTGTTAAGTTTAACGTGTTCAAGTTAAATGTACTGCTAAATAAAAGTAGTGTTTTGTAATGTAATGTAATGAATGTAACACAGTAAAAACAGCTGATAAACTGTTTAGGTTGTCCCATGCTTTGCCTGCATAGCTTCCTAGTTGCAGGAATTAGTGGAAAACCTAGATTAAAGATACAGTGATTGGAAGACATTTATGAGGTCACAGGGAATAAGTCTTTGGGAACTCTTATCTCCCAGCAAACGTTACAAGCTACAACAACACTCTAGACTCCTCTTTACTTGAGGTGAAAGAGGAGAAGGGTAGGGTTGCTGCTGTCTACCACGAAATATGAATTTGTTTATGATATAATTAAGAGAGAATGCTAAAGAACAGGCAAAAAAATTGTCTAGATTGAAAAAAAAAAAAAGAAAGAAACCTTACCTGCTGGTGCTCTGGATAAACCCAGCAAGGCCTGTCTTGATTGAATGATTCCAGTCACCTCTTGTGAAACCTGGCCTAAATTTTGCAATGAATTCAGCTGATAAATATGTGGCAAAGTGGCTATTATTTCCAGTTCAGACCTGATAGAATTCATAAGGCCAACAGAAATTATCTTCACACCTTCCCCCTTGATTGTTTTAGAAGCTTTTCGGACACTGTCCTCTGACTTGGAAGAAGTAATTACAACAGCAATCTGGGTGTATCCCTGACTGATGCGACTCCCTGCAGACTCGTTGAAAAAGTTGCGGCGCAGATAATCAAGGGCTTGTCCTGTTCTGTGTGCTCCCCCTCTAAACATGAAGTGGTTTTGAATGTGATTTACCACTTGCTCCTTTGTTTTGTAAGTGTTCAGCAAGAATTCAGTCTTCGTATCCCCACTAAACTGAGCAAGGCCAATTCTATTCTGACTGATCCCGATCTTAAGTTGGTTTATAATTCTAAGGATAAAAAGCTTAATCTGTTGAAAGTTTGAAGCTCCCATATTTGTGGAACCATCGACCAGAAAAACAATATCAGCAAAGCGCGGAAAAATTCCTAAAAAGAAAAAAAGAAATAATGTTTTCTCATCTCTTTAGAATACTCTTTAATACCTTTAATGTTAAATTTTTTCAATTTCATTACCTATAACATTTATAAAATGTGTTTTAAAGTAAGATTAATTAAGGCACATGTGTGGCACAGGAAGTAAAAAGGTACCAAGAAGGTCAGCTAAGCTTATCAAACCTATAAAGTGGATCTTGAAAATCTGCATCTTAGCAGACCAGTGATAATTACGCTACTGCTAATAAGAGGTCAAGCAACCCAATGTTATTACACCTGTAATGCGAACCTTCCAGGTACCAGTATCTGTAAATACAACACACACTTACCCAGCATCTGAGTTTGCACTGTGGAGCAGATGGTTTGCAGAAGTCTTGCAGACAGCTCACTGAGGGCATCAAAGTTCTCAATATTATACAGAAACTTTGCAGTGGGCTTGTTTGCGATATCCTTCAGCTCTTCATACCCTGCTGTGTTGATCCCAATTACGTAGACACTGATGTCCTTCTTCCTGAGCTCATCTGCAGGCATACGGACCTGGTCAGCGGACTCCCCATCGGTCAAGACAATGGCAATCTGTGGAACGCCTTCCTGGGCCCTGCTTCCCGCGTCTTTAGTGAAATACACATCTCTGATGAACTCAAGAGCCTTGCCAGTGTATGTGGGACCTTCTCTGTACTGCAGGTTTTGAATCTGCTCTAGGATAGCTGTTTTGTTGGCATACTCATTCATTAAAAACTCCTGGTTTGCTGTGTCGCTGTACTGTGCCAATCCCACTCTGACTCTCTCTCTGCCGATATCCAGGCTCTCCACAAAGGTGTAAAGGAAATTCTTCACCTTTTGGAAGTTAATGTCGCCGATGCTTGTTGACCCATCCACAAGGAATACTATATCGGCAACCGAGGCCTTCCTGCATACTTTAAAGACATCATACAGCAATCACTAGTAACTTTTAAACATTGATTTAAATGCAAATGTAAAAAAAATGCTAATTTTAACACATTAAAATAAGGGATGCAAATTCATATAAATTAAAATGCAAAATGATAAGAATAATAGGCACACACAAAGCTGTTTAAGACATGCTTGGAAAAGTGTTTTTAAAAGCCGTTAATTAAATCAAATTGGCAATGCATGAAAGCTTTTTAAGCCGTTTCAGTGAGGGTTAAAAAAAGATAGTTAACAAAAAACAATCCTTAGTTTTGTGAATGTTTTGTGTAAAATCCTTATTTACTAACCATCTTATTAAAATCACCAAAATATATTGAAAATACAATAGAATGAGGTTCAGTAATAGAGACTATGCTTATTTATTAAACATCTGCCATTGCTCAGATCATTAAAGAAATTCCATGTCCCAAGGTAGTTTTATGTCAAAAATAAGGATTCATGGTTACCTTGAGGGACCTGAACAACCTGCCTGGTTGCCTCCTCCACTTTGGTACACAGAACTTGAAGGATATTCTGGGAGATACCGGTCAGTGCAGCAAAGTCAGCCACGTTATACAAAAACTGGTCATCCGGTTTACTGGCTATCTCAGTGAGCTCAGCCAGCACAGCGTCCTTAATACCGATGGCATACAGAGTGATGCCACTATCCTTGACCGCATCAGCTGCCTCTTTGACATTATCCTGGGACTGTCCATCTGTTATGATCACTGCCACTTGGGGAACCCCCTCCCCGGCTCTGCTCCCAGCAGCTTCGATAAAGTGATTCTTCAGCATGAAGTCAAGCCCCAGGCCGGTTCGCGTGCCGCCTCCTTTGTAGGGCAGCGTCTTTATGTACTGCAGGATGTGTTCCTTCTTCTGGTAAGTGTTTAGGACAAACTCTGTACGGGGAGTATCACTATACTGGATGAGTCCGATCCGCACTTTGTCTTCTCCCACATCAAGGGTGTTTATCAGTGTGTGCAGGAATTCCTGGACCTGCTTAAAGTTTTCTATTCCAATGCTCCAGGACCCATCCACCAGGAAAACAATGTCTGCAACAGCCTCCTGTGTGCACACTTGAAATGAGATGGGTTATCTTAATTTTTTAACAGCCTACAACATTCTTTTTACCTTTATATAGTTGTTTATGGCAAACATTGCTGTGTTTATGTTGATTTTTATTACAAATATAGGAAATTAGCATTTTTGTTTTTGTCACGGTTTAGATACACAGGCTGGCATAAAATAGACTGGTGTATATCCACACTTTGTGTCTTACTTACCTAGCCAATATAGAGTTCTGAATTGGAATGGGTAATGAAATCTGCATGAGTGAATGAGTACCTATCTAATGTATTGTTCTTGTTCTTTAGATTCTCTTTATTATTTTAGAACCCCAGTGGTCTCAATATAGTTCTCAAAATGATGTCTAACCTCAAAGTACCTCTAATACACCAGAGCGTAACCAGTAAACTTTCTTATATTCACAAGGCAGAGTGTTGCAGCAGGGCAGGCTAATGGTATCAGATGTATTTGGAGGGAGACATGATTTGCTGTCAACATCTGATGGCTGGAACAAATAATGACACAAATTTAATCTAAATTAAAAAAATCTAATATATATATATATATATATATATATATATATATATATATATATATATATTATATATATATATATATATATATATTTCATGCCCAATGTTAAAGTTGCTCTTTAACACTTAATATGATACTGTTACCATGTTTATGTAAATATTGAAGCCATCTTTAAGTATATGTCAGTTTGTATTGGAAAATAATACTGTACCAGTTTTCTGAGCATCACTCAAATAAAGACATGATGTAAGAAAGATAACAGCCAGAAACCCTTTCACCAGCTCCATGTTGAAAACAGTTTGAAAAACAGTATTCCTAAAAACAAAACATATGAGAAACACAGCATTAGTCAATTACTATAATCTACAAGGTACTACATGACCCGAGTCCCAGCTTGGAGAAAGTTATTAATAACCATACAAGTAATAGCCTCTTATAGTTTATAAATCTCCTTATAGACCTGTGACGGGGTACTCTCCGCCCCCATGCATATTTTATGTTTTGTGCCATTTTGAGTTTGTATTTATATTATTATTATTATTTAAAATGTATGGTTAAGTGCATAAAAACACGATGCTTTGTTATTATTGTTTACAGTCTGGATGGGGTTAAAATGCCACATCCAGATAAAATCGTGAGAATGCGTGGTCAACAACGAGTGATTATTGACAAACTGGCTGTTGATCACACATATGAGAAACCCTGTTCTGAATGTGGCAGAGGGATAAACTAGGTAATTAATAGCCAGTTTCTGTTTAAACATTTTACTTTGCAATAAATCTGCACACCAGCGCATTCATTCACACTGTGTGCTGGAGGCTGTGTGGTCCAGTGGTTACAGAAACAGGCTTGTAACCATGAGATACCTGGTTCAAATGCCAGCTCAGCCACTGACTCATTGTGTGACCCAGAGTAAATCACTTAACCTCCTTGTGCTCTGTCTTTTGGGTGAGATGTTCTTGTAGGTGATTCTGCAGCTGATGCATAGTGCACAAACCTTAGTCTCATATCTTGTAAAGTTGCTTTGTGATGGTGGTCCACTATGAAAGGCTCTATATAAAAATAAAGATTATTATTATTATACCCCAGTGCTATCTGTCTCCTCCCTGGTCTGACGTCACCCACCAAGCCATCTCTGTTACAAAATCTTACAGTATGTTTATCAAACAATGCTTTGTCTTGCTCTTCTCTGCAGATGTTGAAGTGAGGCAAGGGATTCCAAAGCAGTCCATAGACAACCCTTAATTACTATGTGAAATGACATGCATACAGCAACAAACAAACTTTTGCAGAACCATATCATGCCAAAGCCCTGCAAAGAGTTATAAACCAAAGAGCAAGGAAACAGTTACATTAAAAAGTAAAGAAAACAAATGGGTTAAACTCTAGCATGACCTGCCCCAGCAGTTTATGGCTAAAAAAAACCTTTTAATGTTCCTTTAGCTGTAAACACATTTTTATACCTTTGTCTATAAATTACTTTTAAAACTTCCAGCGAACATCTTTGTATTTTGCATATTTTGTAAATGCTTTTTCACTTTATTAAAATATTAAAATATTTATCCCAGCATCACTAAAACCCATCTTCCCTTGTACAAGCTGTGAGCCCCTTTTTTGACTAAAAGGTGTATGCGGCAGAGATGTCTGACTCTTTGAAAGAAACAGACTAATTTATTTGAAGTCTTCCCACTAATGATGGGAATGGGACAGTAGAGATGGGAGCCCAGCTAACAAGATTTAAGTTTTTGCAGGTATCAGGTAAAGGTCCTGGTCGCCCACACCTCTGATGTAAAACTCTGGATGCTCAGGCTTGTCGTGGTGTTCACAGAACCAGTCCTAGCTGAGCCTGGCGCAGAGTTTGAATCCTGTTGGGAACGTGCTGAGTTATTTAAACTAACCTGTATTGATTGAAATAATATGATGTACTCTTTGTCAATAAGTATAGTAATACTGTAAATACTCCTTTCAAATAGATCTGTAAAACCAGTAGAAAATATTATTAGCAGTCTAGGAAAGCACCTGCTGGAAGGAGTCAAATTTGGCAGGCTCTTATCATAAGGCCTTGTTAGCAAATTCCAGTTTTATGGGAACAAGTAACTTCTATCATTAATCAATCAACACAAAAAAACTGGCAAAAGGCCAGGATGTCTTAAAACCTGCTTCAACTCGATTTTGTATGAACAGAGAAAGGGGTCAGTCTTAATTCAGTAAAAATAATATTACCATTTCTAGGACCAACTGTTATACTGAAGGAACTGAATTAGAAATACATGTTACAAAATCATTTAAAGTTAAACTGTTATACAAATAACAGTATTATTGTTGAAAGAACTTATTACAGTTAAAAACAAAAGAAGATCAGTACTAACTGACACGGTCAGAATATTGTAATAACTGTACTGTGTTTTAAATAATATAAAACCAGAATAAATAATATTGCAGCAAATTATGAACAGGTTACAATGATTTGAACTAAGAAAACTGCAAGTGTTAATGTTAGAAAAAAAGCTTGTCTATTTGCCTTTATTATTAGTGCACATACACACTTGGAAGCCAGTCAGACTATTGTGCGTGGAAGCCTGTAACCTTGAAAGACATCTGGGGGACCTAAACACAGAGGCTAGGTATTGCAAATTAGCAAAAACAAAAGGGTAACCATTTTTAGACAGAACGATACTTGAAACTAAAAAGACTTTATAGATGTTTTAAATAAATTAAAATATTCTGATCTAATAATAGTGACAAAACTCTCTGAAGAGAAATAACATGTTTTAAGTATTTTGATCTAATAAAGAAATATAATATTTAAACTGGTGTTTTTGCTTGTTTAAGGCTCTACTTTAATACAAATAGACTGTAAAAGCAGGAGCGAGCATTTCATTTAATCAATTTAAGAATTAGTTCAGTTTCTTTCTCCAACTAAACAAAAAAAACATTTTAGACATTACAATATCCATTAAATTAAAGAATATACTGTCATATCAATCAAAACAATGGTCTTGGCAAGAAAACGGGCTGTCTGAATCCAGCTTGAGCAGGCAACCTTTAAAAATAAAGGTCAGGCATAGTCAGAGAATGGCACAGTTAAATAAAGCTGTTCTACTTAACATGTTTATTATAGCTTAAATTTAAATGAAAATAACTGAACTGACCACTGTGTCCCAGGTCTCTTGCAGACTTCAGCAGGTTTTTCTCCAGGATTTCTCTGTACTTTGCTGCATCCATTTTGCCCTCTATCTTCACGAGCTTTCCAGGCCCTGATGCAGAGAAGCATCCCCATAGCATGATGCTGCCACCACCATGCTTCACGGTAGGGATGGTGTTCTCAGGATGATGTGCGGTGTTAGGCTTGCGCCAAACATAGCGATTAACGTTGAGGCCAAAAAGCTCCACTTTGGTCTCATCAGACCATAGAATCTTCTTCCACTTGGTCTCAGAGTCTCTCACATGCCTTCTGGCAAACTCTAGCACCCGGGCTATTGTTGCTGTATGTACAGTGTCTCCCAGCTCAGCCGTGGAAGATTGTAATTCCTTTAGAGTTGCCACAGGCCTCTTGGTGGCCTCCCTGACTAGTGCCCTTCTCACCCGGATATTCAGTTTTTGAGGACGGCCTGTTTTAGACAGGTTCACAGTTGTGCCATATTCTCTCCAATTCTTAATAATGGACTTTACTGTGCTCCGGGGGATAGTCAATGCCTTGGAAATGTTCTTATATCCTACCCCTGATTGGTGCTTTTGTAGAACCTTATTCTGTATTTACTGAATGTTCCTTCGTCTTCATGATGTAGTTTTTGTTAGGAAATGTACTAACCAACTGTGGGACCTCCCAGAGACAGGTGTATTTAACCTGAAATCATGTGAAACACCTTAACTGCACACAGGAGGACTCCATTCAACTAATTATGCGACTTCTAAAGACAATTGGTTGCACCAGAGCTTATTGAGGTGTGTCATAGCAAGGGGGGTGAATACTTACGCAATCAATTATTTTCTGTTTTATATTTGTAATTAATTTAGAACAATTTGTAGATTTTATTTTTCACTTTGACATTATGGACTTTTTTGTGTTAAGTGGCAAAAAAATAAATCCATTTTGATTCCATGTTGTAACACAATAAAATGTGAAAAAGTCCAAGGGGGGTGAATACTTTTGACTGCCACTGTATCCTACACTACACTTCCATATCCTGGAAGGTAAGCATATATTTGAATTGAATATCTCGTTTATATTGATGCATTGCTATAAGGTGTAGAAATTATGTTTTAGTCTTAAAAAAGTGATATATATTGAATGTTTTTAGCGGTGGTCAGCTTTAGCTTTTTGCATTTTATAGCCTAAGAGCTAAATATATAATAACCATATTTGTATTACTGTATTGAAGTATTAATGCTGTTATACCTGTAAAGGCACTGGAAACGCCCAGGCTGCCTGTCAGCTGGGATTCGCAGTAGTAACTACTCAATCCATTTACACAATATCCATTCGTAAAGCATTTGTAAACAAGCTCTCATGATATTATGACCATACTAAGTAATGATTCTTATAATTTTCAAATTAAATGAGTCTGTGTCATTTTCTTGATTATTATACGTTGCAAGCCCACTGCATGAATGATTCACTTACAGAAGTCCAAAACATCTTTATGAAACCTCCTGACGTCTCCCGAGTTTAAAATATATATATATATATATATATATATATATATAATATATATATATATATATATATATATATATAAAGATTTTCGGCCAAAAGACAATTAATAACGGTGAAAAGTACGGTTTACTCGAGTCTCCGGCTGGATTCCATTACAATGCGAGGCTACCTCTTGGACGAGTAGCCGCCATTCACAACTGTCTAGCCCTGATTCAACAGGTATTCACAGTACAATTGGTGTTGTGCCAGAAACTTCTGGGTCTGATGACCGCAGCTTCATTAGCCAGCCAACTGGTTTCTGGCTACACCTCAAAAGCAACAGACACTGTGGGCTGACCATGTCTCACGTATGCTGGGAAGCTCTATGCTGGTGGAGGCAAGCCTCTCACCTGCACGAAGGCGTAAGGATGGGAGTGATCCACAGCAATCGGGTAGTGACCGGGTTGGGGTGCGGTCTGGACAGGCAGAGGAGTCTGGGGGTCCTGGTCGGGTCGATGGACTTTCCTGCATATAAATCCACTGGAACTGCGAGCGGTTCAAATCACTCTCCAGCACTTCCTTCCAGTGCCTCAGAGGAGACATGTCCTTGTCTGTACGGACAACATGTCAGCAGTGACTTATGTCAACCGCCAGGGAGGACTTAAGTCTCCAGGGTTGCACTGCATGGCATTTCAATTGTTGTACTGGGCAAAGAGCCACTTGCTATACCTCTGGGCTGTTCATCTCCCGGGATTGGTGAATTGGGAAGTGGAACTCCTCTCCAGGGAGGGTCCTCACCCGTCAGAATGGCGACTCCACCCTCAGGTGGTAGAGCGCATTTGGGAACGATTCAGGAGGACCAGGTACTCAAGGACATATAGTTCTCCCTCCACAACTGTGGCGGTCCACTAGGCATCGACGCCCTAGTGCACAAGTGGCCAGAATGCTTTTATATGAATTCCCGCGAATGCCGTTGCTTCCAGACTTCTTAGAGAAAGTTTGGAGAGAAGAGGCGACAGTTCTCCTAGTGGCCCCCAGATGGCCCAGGAGAATCTGGTTCAATTATCTTTGCCAGCTACTGCACGGCGAGCCATGCGAGATCCCGCTACAAACGAATCTCCTTGGTTAGGTGAGAGACACTATCTGGCACCCAGAACCGGGCAGACTCCAACTATGAGTTTGGCCCCTGAACAGGACCATCTGTCCACCTTAGGGCCTTAGGGACGCAGTCGTTGGTACACTGCAGAATGTTAGAGCCTCCTCCACAGTGGCACTGTATGGCTACAGGTGGAGGTATTTTCAAAAGTGGTGTATGACCAGAGGTCATGATCCCATTTATTGCCCTGTAGCAACTATTTTACAGTTTCTACAACAATCTGCTGGAGGTGGGCAAAAAAAAAACAAAAACCAACTCGGAGACTTATTGTAAAAATAATACACATAATAAAATAATAAAATAAATAAATAAATAAATAAACTTATTCATTGTGTAATAAAATATATGGGAAGTTCGAAGAGCCGCATTTTGACCACAAAAGAAAGAGTCGCCGGTTGGCCACCCCTGGTCTTGGATATCACATTTGCGTAATAATTTCAGTATATGTTCTATACAAGAAAGAAATATCCAAAGGTTTCCCAATTTTTCTATCATTATGATATAATTATATATATATATATATATAGATATATATATATATATATATATATATATATATATATATATATATATAATTCCCCATTAAAACCTTGACGTGCACAACAAACACAGTATTGTCTTACTAATAAACAGTTATTTAATAAGTCTAATTTAATATATAACTAAATAATTGTTAAATATGTTAGATGTATGTATGTCCTCAGTACGCTACTATAGCTGGTAGTGTCATGTGAGTTGTGTGTTTTGTTTTGGAAATAAAACCTGCACTCCTGTGAGGCATGTCAACTCCAACATTCATCTCGATCTCCTGTCTGTCATGCAGTGAATACCCACACATGTCTCTCCACTGTTACAGGGGCCTATACGGTTTTAAATAATGTTTTTTAAGACTGCGATTTTTTTTTTTAAATAAGTCATTATCTTACAGTAAAAACAAATCAACAAACTGTAATTAACAAATTAACAAAACATTGCAAAACATTGCAAAACATAAAACTTTACGTAAATATTTTGTAACTAGTACCCAAAAGCTTTTTAATAAAGTCAACTTATAATGTGTACCCAGGGGAAAAATCAATTCAGCCAGGGCATATTCATAAGTTTAAAAAGCTTTACAGAAAAACAGCTGATAACGGTCTAGGGCCTTACATGATTGTCATATTTATAAGCACGTGTTGAACAGCTGGCTGCAAACCGGTGAACCACAAGTGAGCATCTTAGCCCTTGTGCAAAAGAATAATAAAGCTTCCAAGGAGGCACAGAAAATTAATTATGAATTTGGCCATTCTAAAACATTGCAAACAAGTACATTTACCCACCTTATTATGTCTGATCTTCTAAATATACTGTTAACTGAAACGTATAAACACACTGCTATCTTTAAAATGGATTTTAAAGGGCATCAATAAATCGCCTCCTCATACTAAGTTAAACAGTGTTTGTATTTTGGCTGTTGTTGGCTAATTAAAATAGAACCCTATATAATACAAAGAGTTAGTTTCTTGGAAATGTTGAATATGATAAACAAAAGTTAAAGGAGGATTTATCTTTTGCCACCAAAATATTTACAGCTTCACAGAAATTTCAATGCTTTTCGTAGTTTCAGGCTTCTCAAAACCTTATTTAACATCTGCACTCAGTAAGCCCTTTTTTTTTAATAAATCATGCAAGTTCGAAAAGCAATCTGATCGACCGTTTATGTTTAGCCTGTTTGTTAATGGCACACATCTATTATAATTGCTCATAAACCACCACAGATTGATATTACTACAAATTGCTTAAAACCAAACATGTGCAAATTGATAAATCCCCTTTAGCTAAATTCCAGTCTGTATTAAGCACAAAGAAGAAAATCTAATATGTGATGCATACAATATGAGAATATGTGATGCACACAATACTTCGACAATGTTGTGACAAATATGTAGCTATTGTAAATAGTAGCCACTAATTAGTGTGACAAAGACCAAATTACACACTTTTTGGCAGTTTAACAAACAATCTATAAAAAAAAAAACTAAACTACTTATAGTGCTGCACTGCATTTTGCAGCTGCAAAATTAACCCTGTATTACAATGACAAAGACATAAATAATATGTCTTTGTCATAGCACTGGTAGCTAAGGTTCATTAAGTTTTTACAACTCCAAATTCTCTCCCTATTATCGTGAGAATGTGACAAAGCATAGAAATATGACACACACACCTCGAGCCACAGGGTGGGTAAATCCCTTTCTCGTGCTTAAAAGCTGTGCAAATGGCCAAAAACTTTTTTTTTTTTTTTTTTTTTGCATGTCAGAGTCGTACCTTATCCCGTTTATGATGTAACCTCACGCAACTTTTTACTATTGTATAACTAAAAGCCATACCGAGCACATAGTATGTGGGGAGATCTCTTCATTCAGTATTGTTTTATTTGTGACACCACTTATTCAACGTTTCAATTTATAGACATTTGACGCATAAAATGAAAGTGCTTTATAGTTTAGTTGTTTTATACGCACGTTTATACAAAAAACACTGAAGCAACTACAAATTAAAAAATGCAGCCCTTAGCAACAAATAAATAAATGAATAAACAATGAAGCCCTGTTCAAAGCACTTAAAGATATTTTTTCATCCTTTACACTTTTGTTATCTTTGTGTTTGGTAATCAGATAGCTGTTTGCTTTAGCCTAGATGTTTCTGTACCTTACCAATAAGGTGCAATTCATTGTACACGAGCCTTAAGCAGCATCTATCATGGGTACCTACCAAGGACAAAAAAGTTACGTTTGTACCCTAAAATGCATTCAGTTAGCATAGCTGGGAATTGGTGCCAGTGGTCTCCTGTATTATTACTACAGGCTACAGACAGCACCAGACTTGAGTGACCAGCTATAGAGTTGAAGTAAAATCTCTTTAATCTCACTGAGCAAGATTTGTTTTAGAAGAACAAAAAAATACTGTTGGTTCCACGAAACAAATACAGGGCTTAACATTAGCTTGCTGCAAGACTTGCATAACAAAGTTACCGAAAGTTACAAAAATGCTCGGGTGGATTAGCTTCTACTGAGGAATGGGTTGAACTCATATGGACTACTGGTATACTGTATATTCAATACTCAATACCAACAAATACACAACCACATTTTACTGCCGACAGACTGTCAGGTATTTGTTCTTATTATTATTATTATTATTATTATTATTATTATTATATTATTATTATTATTATTATTATTTAATAAGAATATTATGTAGTGGAAATGTGGACAGGCAGTGTAGCCTATTGCAGACTTATTACTATGTACTATTTTGAAAATACTGTACTAAACATTTTGACTAGATCATTTTTATATCATTAATTTAAAGTGCTGGATTTTAGCTCAGTTTGTCGACGACCATAACAATCAGAAATGCTGAAGCTACGGTTCTGTAAGAATACTTGTATATGTTATATATGTACGTGTAAAATAGGTTTATAATAAATATATATGCAGTACATTTTTTTTATTGCTAATACATAGCACTTTGTTATGTAATGTTGGTATTTATTTATTTAATTTAGGTTTGTACCTCTGTAATGCAATGTCTGGGTTGTTTTGTTGGTTTCCCTTGCTTTTTTACTATATATATATACACACACACACACATATATATATATATATATATATATATATATATATATATATATACACAGCTCTGGAAAAAAATTAAGAGACCACTGCAAAATTATCAGGTTCTCTCGTATATATATATTGTCCAAATGAGGTAGCTTGCACTCGGACAGAAACATTAAAGTAACAAGCTAACAAGCTAGTTAACAAGCTAGTATCCTTGGCAGGGGGTACATTAACTTTCAATTGATTACCAGGAAGTAAAAAGTACATCATATGTGCTTTTTTACCTAGACTAATATCCTTGACCACCTAATTTAAATCACAAAACTTGTATCTGTCTTTTTTTCATAACAGTTGCCCATTTTCTAAGCACAATAAGACCCTCCAGGGTGGGCGGTAGTCTCCTCATTATGCCCTTGGGAGTTCCGGTATTACCCAATACCGCCCCCCGTGTCGCGTCCTACTGCATACTTAGGTAAATTTGCATTTGTAAGCAGAATTTATCTCCCAAAAGGAAAACTTAAGGGAAATCCAAATTACCCAAAAGGTCCTCCAAAACTAGCTTGAAAACAATGTGAGATTTATTTTTTTATTTTTCCATGGAAACACCGGCAACTTCTCCTACTAGACCACAGGGTGCTTATAACTAGAATGATCAACATGGTCATTTTGACCGTTTTTGGAAAGGATACGGAGCTGTGCTTTCCTGACTTTTCCTAAATATGTGTATTAATTACCCTGACAAAGAATCGCGTAGCTGCAAAAATTAGGAAGATAAAATACTATCATACCTACTCCAACCAGGAGCAGTCAATTTGACCGATACATATAAAACATACCATAACAATTAAATGCTACTGTATTTTTTGTATTTATCAGTCGGGACTTGCCGCCATGTTTTGAAGTTTGATTATATTAGTCTGCATTCCTCAAGTGAGCGGTTTTCTGTCATTTCTATTGTTTCAATGAGCCTCCTGATAGACCATCAATCAGCCTTGACAGCTCACGGCGCCAGGCTGCCTGCACTCTGGTTACAATAAGTCACTTACTTTTCTAAGAAATTCACTGTTACCACAATACACATTGAAAATGGATCACGGAAGACGCAGGACAGCAAAGCAGTGTTTGGAATTAATGTAAATTTTATCAAACAATGATGAACCTGGCTCTGAAGCAGACTGGGTTTGCGAAGATGAATCATCCAGCAGCAGTGACCGAGGGCACAGGAGATCCCGTGGGAGAAGAAGCAATCCTGTGGCAGCCCCTGCAAGGATGCCAGCCACTTCACCTGCATCAGCCCCTGCACCTGATCCAGCCGCTTCTCCAGCAGTAGCGCCAGCACCACCTGACACTAAAGAGGCTGATAATGATGGCACTGTTTGGAACACTATAAATCCTGGTGTTGTAGCTGCAGGTAGAAGGGGTGAACATAATATTTTGAGGGAAGTTCCAGGGAAAAACACAACAATGATGAGCGCGCACTGAGTGCTTGTCACCTATTGATTGATATGCATACGCTTCACCACATACAACGTTACACTAAAGCAGAAGCCCACCGACAAATACAAGATGATTCCAGGTCAATGCTCTTGGAGGAATTGGACGCTTTCATTGCACTAGTATATGCTGTGTGGAGTATTTGGTGCAGAAGCCTGGGTTACTGTTGATAGCTGTGCTAAATGTGCAAGTGGTATGCGGTATGCGGTAAGTGCACTGCATATTTTAAAAAGCACAAGATATGTGTGATTTGTGCAGCACTTTAGACTTTGCAAATGATTGTAAACCCATTCTGTTCAAATGCTTATTTATTTATGTCTGTGTATAAACGCATAGTGTATACCATAAAACTTAAAGCAATAGCATATACCGTAAAACAAATAAGCGCCGGGTCTCCAATACCCGCCAGATCTCTAATAATCACCGATCTCCAATACTCGCCAGGTCTCTAATAATCACCGATCTCCAATACTCGCCAGGTCTCTAATAATCACCGATCTCCAATACTCGCCAGGTCTCTAATAATCACCGATCTCCAATACTCGCCAGGTCTCTAATAATCACCGATCTCCAATACTCGCCAGGTCTCTAATAATCACCGATCTCCAATACTCGCCAGGTCTCTAATAATCACCGATCTCCAATACTCGCCAGGTCTCTAATAATCACCGATCTCCAATACTCGCCAGGTCTCTAATAATCGCCGGTCTCCAATACTCGCCAGGTCTCTAATAATCGCCGGTCTCCAATACTCGCCAGGTCTCTAATAATCGCCGGTCTCCAATACTCGCCAGGTCTCTAATAATCGCCGGTCTCCAATACTCGGCAGGTCTCTAATAAGCACCGGGGCTGTTAGGAAATATGATCAATAGACGCCTGGTCTATTTTAAACGCCGGGTTATGAATAATAATATAATGTGCATCATATTGAATGTTCCAGCCAATACACACACACGGCTGTACAGCGAGCTTGCCTATTTGTTTTTGAACTGCAATGAGGAGACCCTGAGACTCTGGATGAATAATAAGAAAACTGAATTTAATTTATTTTAAAAGGTACAACTAATGCATACAGTTAATGACGTTATTAACTTTAAAACCAGTTGTGAAGCCTTTTTGAGTGTGCTGAAAGTAAGTCAAATAAAACTTGTTTTCTGATATTAACAGGGCTGTTTTGTGTATTTGTACGTGATTTTTTTTTTTTTGTATTAACAGCATTTCATGCATTCTAATATGCAATGGATATTCATATTTTGCTCCTTTTCCAGCATTCGTACTTATTAATGTACACATTACAAAAACCAAATAGTCACTTTTGCTTTGATTTTGTGATCAAATTGACACTTGTATTGATTTTATTGTTAATCTTTAAACAGTTTTAAGCATTTTTGAGTGTGTTTTGGGCCAACAGTAAGGAAGTTATTTTTTGTATTAACACAGTATTTCATGTGGTTGTTTTGCAGTGAAGACTCGTTCCTGGTTAATTTTTCATCGATTGTACATGCTTACCAAAGTACACGTTTTGAGGGTGAACAATAAATATAATATGTGTTAATAAAGATGATTCTTATTGCTTTTATTAATTTTACATGCATGTTTGCTTTTTTATTGTGCTGCAAGCCTATAAAAAATATAATATGGTATACCTTAATACACGCTTGTGTTCCGATATTTACAGGGCTGTCTTTAGTGGATTTTACTGTTATGATTATTACAATTGCTGGAATGTTGTAATTTACTTATGTCATTTCTATAAGGTTGTGTGCAGGCAGATTTTTCATGATTGGATCTGAAGTATTTGCAGATTTTAGTGATCTTACATAATAATCGCCAAGTCTGAAATAGTCGCTGGTCTCCAATAGGCGCCGTGGCTACTGGCAAATATTGTAAATAAACGCTGCGTCGTTTATTTAAAGTTTTACAGTATGCGCTTTGTTATGTAGCCATTAATTTGATACTTCCTTAGACTGTTTAAGTTGTACAGTTTTCAGATACATTTGTACAGTCAGATACATTTATTTTCTAATATTTTTTTCTTTTTTACCATTTATGTAATATGTCTGTATATAAACATATTTCTGTTCAAACATCTGTTTATTTACAATGTTTCAGTTGTGTAGATGCTTAACACGCTCATTCTAGTGTTAAAACTTTCCATGTATGTTCTAAGTATCAAAACAACATTGTTTGCTTCCATACTGTATGCACTCTGTTGGCTTTCTATT